>NC_088231.1:4297835-4445623 GCF_036934945.1 Oncorhynchus masou masou | reverse complement strand
CACTCCTCCAGTGCTAACTTCACTGCCAACAACTCTCTGTTGCCAATGTCGTTGCGTTCCGCAGGTGATAACCGATGGGAAAGGAACGCAAGGGTGCATCTTGTCGTCAGAAGAGAACGTTGGGAAGTACCGCACCTACCCCCACCTCTGAAGCGTCCACCTCCACCCCGAACTGGACGCGAGGGATCGGGAGCTATGAGGATAGGAGCCGAAACAAAGCGGCTCTTGAGTTTGGCGAATGCAGCCTCGGCTGTATCGGACCACCTGAACGTCACTCTGGGAGAGGTTAAGGCGGTAAGAGGAGCGACTATCTGGCTAAAGTTGCGAACGAAACGCCGGTAGAAATTGGCGAATCCCAGAAACCTCTGTAGGGCCTTACGGGAATCTGGGCTTGGCCAATCCACCACAGCCTTAACCTTGTCGGGATCCATGCGAATACCTTCAGTCGAGACGATGTAACCTAGGAATGGAACGGATTGTGCATGAAAAATGCATTTCTCCGCCTTGACAAAAAGTCCATTCTCCAACAACCTCTGAAGCACTCGTCTGACGTGTTGAGCGTGTTCCTGGAGAGAAGAAGAAAAAATCAGTATGTCATCCAGGTAAACATATATGAACTGATCAATCATATCTCTCAGCACGTCATTGACGAGTGCCTGGAAAACCGCTGGGGAGTTGGATAGCCCAAAAGGCATGACCAAGTATTCGAAGTGCCCTCTGGGGGTGTTAAACGCGGTCTTCCATTCGTCCCCCTCCCTTATGCGAACCAAATGATATGCATTACGTAAATCCAACTTAGTGAACACGGATGCTCTCTGTAACCTTTCAAAGGCGGAGGACATCAACGGTAAGGGATAGGTATTCTTCACTGTGATGTTATTCAACCCACGGTAATCAATGCAAGGACGCAGAGATCCGTCCTTCTTCCCCACAAAGAAGAACCCCGCCCCCGCTGGAGAAGAGGAAGGACGAATGAATTTAGATGCCAGAGAACCAGAGATGTATCTCTCCATAGCCTCCCTCTCAGGAACAGAAAGTGAATATAACTTGCCTTTAGGCGGAGACTCACCTGGCAATAATTCTATTGCACAGTCATAGGGACGATGCGGAGGAAGAGAAGCAGCACGGGACTTACTGAACACCTCCTTCAGGTCGAGGTATTCAACGGGCACGTTAGACAAATCCACTGCCTCCTCTAGAAACACAGAATCAGACACAGACGAACAAGCAGACACTAAACAGGACTCAAGACACTTGTTACTCCACATGGATATAGAGTTATGACCCCAGTCAAGTCTGGGGTTGTGTTGGGTGAGCCAAGGGTGGCCGAGAACTAGTGGTGCAAGGGGTAAGTCCATGAGTAGGAATGATAGTGTCTCAGTGTGATTGCCAGAAGTGATGAGTGTGATAGGTTCAGTGGTGTGAGAAATGTTGGGGAGTTCTTGACCATTGAGAGCGTTGACGGATATCTTGTGCGTGAGTGAGGTGATAGGGATCTGGAGTTTGTGAGCGAGCTTGAAGTCCATGAAATTACCCTCTGCTCCTGAGTCCAGTAAGGCTTGGGTGTCGTGCGTGTGGGTGGCCCATCTTAGTCTTACCGGGAGGAGAGTAGATGATGAGGTCTTCTCTGTGGTGACACCACCCGATAGTAGCCTCATGTTTACTACCGGGCCTGATCTTTTACCGGGCAGGAGTGGATAAAGTGGCCCGCTCTACCACAGTAGAGACAGAGTCCTTGGGATCTCCGCCCTCCTCTCTTCCCGGGAGGCGAGCTCTCCCCAGCTGCATGGGTTCGTGAGCGGAAGCTGAACTGGCCGTGTTCCCGACGCTGGCATGCCAGCCCTCCGTGTCGTTATACGGTCTGTTAGGGCATGCTCGGCGGCCAATACGACTCAGACGAGCGTCGACCCTCAGGGCTAGTTCCACTAGTCCATTTAAACTCCTGGGAAGGTCCAGAACATAAATCTCCTTCTGGATCCGGTCCTCCAGCCCATGCAGGAACATGTCCCACTGCGCCTCCTCGTTCCACTGACACTCTGCGGCCAGAGTGCGGAATTGGATGGAGTATTCTGATACTGAATGGTCTCCTTGGCGAAGGTCAGCGAGTAGTCTGGCCGTCTCCCTACCCGCCACGGCCCGATCGAAGACCCTTCTCATCTCCTCGGAGAGTGTCTGGAAAGAGGTGCAGCATGGGTCCTGGATCGCCCACACCGCCGTTCCCCAGAGAGACGCTTTGCCTGATAGCAGTGTGAGTACGAATGCTACCTTAGACTGTTCACGGTTGAAGGTCCGTGGCTGCAACGAGAAATGCATGGAACATCTCGTAAGAAAGGCTCTGCAATAGTCAGGATCACCTGAATAACCCTCTGGTGTCGGTAGCCGTGGCTCTAGCTGGGAATCCGGCTCTGGCGGGGCGGGTTGAACTGCCGGTGTAGGTGGCGCAGCGGAACCCCTCAGATGTTGCAATTGTTGGGTCAGCTGGGATACCTGCGTCGAAAGGGCTTGTACTGCCCGACCTGTGCTGGAGATGTTCTCCTCTTGTTGATCCATTCTCGTGATACTGCGGGAAAGGAATTCGGTCAGACTCGTTGAACTCGCTGCATCCATGGTCTGGTCAGATCGTTCTGTTACAACACAGAGGCGGATGCAAGATGCAAGCAACGATGGTTTAATGAATGTAGTTCACAGCAGCAACATGACAGACAGACTGTACTCAGAAGGAATCCGACCCAGGAACTCGGGCACATCTTCCAATGATAACGTGCTGAGAAAACCAGGGGAGTGTGTCCGGATGAGTAGGAAGGAGCACAGCAGATAATCCACACAAGAGAAGAGCACGGACACACGACACAACCTCAGAGAAGAAACAACGATCTGACAACAAGAAACACTGGTAACAGAACATATAAAGGGAAGATAAGTGGTTCCAGCTGGCGCAGACAATCAGGCCGAGATTGGGAACCACGCCCACACAAACACTGGAGAGAGAGAGAGAGAGAGGGAGAGAGAGAGAGAGAGAGAGAGAGAGAGAGAAAGAGAGAGGGAGGCAGTGGATTCATGAACCGTGACATCAATTGTCTCAAGGCTTAAAAATCCATATTTAACCTAGATAGCATACCTTGTGCATTACTTGTAAGTAAATAACCTTTATTTAAGTACAGATACTAATTAATTGAAGAGCAATAAAGATATGTACTGTTAAAGATATTGAATATTGAATATAAAAGTATGTGAATCAGGGGTTGGAACCGGTTCAGGGAACAAAACCGTAAAATAATGGCATTTTTCAAAGAACAGAAAGGAACCTGGAACGTGAGTGACCCAGAACTGTTATTATTAAAAGCATGGGAACCGGTTAATAACGTAATTTTACATTCCAGGCACTTTTTTCTAGTCACACAACAAAATGCAACAAAGCACCTATGCAAAGCCCTCACTCTGTCTCTTAGAAATGCATGCTGGTGTCTACCTGTAAGCTGAAATGTTCACCTGTATGTGTTTAAAACTACCTGCCCCTCCCCCCATCTAAAGCCTAGGCTAATGTACTGACATTACAAGCTTGATTTGACATTACAAGCTTGATTCAGAAGATAGGGAGATATCATTTGCATTGTTTAGAGAACAATGGATTAACTTTTTCAATGCTAGTTAAGAATACTATAGGCCTAGTTTTCACATTTCCCGTTGGATTTATTAACTACAAAAAGGTAAGACTTGGTGCCGCTCAGCACACACAAGCTTGTTAGCTAGATATCTCAAACCTGTTATCTAGTTAGCTCAAAGGACATTGAAAGTTCCTCCATGGTTGCCACTCCACCTAGGTATTATTCTGTAGACCTAATTCATATAATGCATGTCATAACAAGATGCCCAGCGCTTCAAGCCTCCTCCTCAACCCACTCTAACTCTCTCCCCACCCTCAAAATTTCATAGGCTACACTTGTCTGGCCAACACTCATGTAAACAACTAGCTTGACTGCGCTATCCGCCCTGATTGTTGAAGTAACTTAATGAGCTAAATGTGCAATACTGTTGATTTTACAAGTTAAGAAAGGAACAGAAAGAAAGGATATAAACCAGTACTTTTTTTGGTTCGAACCGGTTCAGAACTTTATTTTGCTTGTCGGAACAGTGGAATGAAACAAAACAAATTGTGGTTATGTTCAGAATGCTGAACAAAAGAATGTACGCAACATGTACAGTGTTGGTCCCATGTTTCATGAATGGAGATAAAAGATTCCATGAATTTTGTGCAGAAATGTGTTAACATCCCTGTTAGTGAGCATTTCTCCTTTGCCAAGATAATCCATCCAACTGACAGGTGTAGCATATCAAGAAGCTGATTAAACAGCATGATCTTTGTCGCACAACACAATGCCACAGATGTTTCAAGTTTTAAGGGAGCATGCAATTGGCATGCTGACTGCAGGAATGTCCAGAGATGTTGCTAGAGAAAGTAATGTGAATTTCTTTACCCTAAGTTGCCTCCAACATTGTTTTAGAGAATTTGGAGAATTGGAGAATTTCAACTGCAGATCACATGTATGGCATTGTGTGGGCGATCCTTTTGCTGATGTCTACGTTGTGAACAGAGCGCCTCATGGTGGAAGGGGGGTTATGGTATGGCAGGCATAAGCTACAGACAACAAACACAATTGTATTTTATGGAATACACAGAGACGCCATGATGAGATCCTGAAATCCTTAGGCCCATTGTCATGCCATTCATCAGCTGCCATCACCTTCAGCAATATAATGCACGGCCATATAGCAGGGATCTGTACACAATTCCTGGAAGCTGAAAATGGCCCAGTTCTTCCATTGCCTGCATACTCACCAGACATGTCACTCATTTCGACAAGATGGCGCCGACAGAGATGGTTGCCTCGCTTTGAGTCCTTAGGAAACTATGCAATATTTTGTTTTTTTATGTATTGTTAGCCAAGAAAATCTTAAGTGTTATTACATACAGCCGGGAAGAACTATTGGATAAAGGAGCGACGCCAACTCACCAACTATACGACCAGGAATGCGACTTTTCCAAAGCGGAATCTTTGATCGGACTACCAGCCAGGACAGTGGATCTAATCCCAGAAGCCGACCCAAAACAACGTTGGCGCAGAAGAGGCAGATGGAAAGGCCTCCTGGTCAGGCTTTGTAGGCTTGCACCCCACTCACCACTTCAAAGTATACTATTCACCAATGTTCAGTCTCTTGACAATAAGGTAGACGAATTTAGAGGAAGTGTTGCATTCCAGAGAGACTGGAATGCACGAAATATGGCTCTCTCAAGATACATTGTCGGAGTTGGTTCAGCCACCGGCCTTCTTCAAGCATCTCTCCAGCAGAGATAAACACCTCTCTGGGAAGAAGAAGGGCGGGTGCGTATGCTTCATGATTAACGACACATGGTGTAATCATAACAACATGCAGGAACTCTAGTCCTTCTGCTCACCCAACCTAGAATTCCTTACAATCAAATGCCGGCCATATTAACTCCCAAGATAATTCTTGTCAGTTATCTTCATAGCGGTGTATATACCCCCTCAATCAGACACCACGAACGCCCTCTGAAATCATATATCCTGAGGCTGCATTTATTGTAGCTGGGGAATTTAACAAAGCACATTGGAGAACAAGGCTACCTAAGTTCTATCAGCATATTGATTGCAGCACTCGCACGGCCAATACACTCGATTACTGCTACTCTAACTTCCGCGATGCATACAAGGCCATCCTTTGCCCTCTCTTCGGCAAATCCGACCATGACTATCTTGCTCCTACCGTCTTATAGGCAGAAACTCAAACAGGATGTACCCATGACTGGAACCATTCAACGCTGGTCTGACCAATCGGAATCCACACTTAAAGATTGTTTTGATCACGCGGACTGGGAAATGTTCCGGGCAGCCACAGAGAATAACATTGATCTATACCCTGACTTGGTGAGTGAGTTTATAAGGAAGTGCATTGGAGATATTGTACCCACTGTGACTAATAAAACCTACCCTAACCAGAAACCATGGATGGATGGCGTTATTCGCAGAAAACTGAAAGCGCGAACCACTGCATTCAACCATGGAAAGAGGACAGGGAATATGGCAGAATATAAACAGTGTAGTTATTCCCTCCGCAAGGCAATCAAAAAAGCAACATGTTGGTATAGGGACAAAGTGGAGTCGCAATTCAACAGCTCAGACACGAGACTACAAAAATCACAGACTACAAAAAGAAAACCAGCCACGCCACGGACACAGTCTCACTTCCAAACAAACTAAACACATTCTTTACCCGCTTTGAGGATAATACATTGCCTCCACCTAACAAGGACTGCGTGCCCCCTCTCCTTCTCTGTGGCCGACGTGAGTAAGACATTTAACTTCTTTGGGATAGGGGCGGTATTTTGACGTCCGGATGAAAAGCGTGCCCAATGTAAACTGCCTGCTAGTCAGGCCCAGAAGCTAGGATAGGCATATAGAAATGAATAGAAAACACTCTAAAGTTTCTAAAACTGTTAAAAGAATATCTGTGAGTATAATAGAACTGAAATTGCAGGCGAAACACAGAGGACAAACCACCCCCCCCCAAAAAAAAAAATATTCAGCATAACACTGATTTCAATGGCTGGCATTTTTACTATAGGGCAAAATCCTCCCGGATTGCAGTTCCTAGGGCTTCCACTAGATGTCAACAGTCTTTAGAAGGAGTTTCAGGCTGTTTTTTTTAAATGAAAGAGAAGTTGTTTTTCTAAGGGCTCCCAATTTGGCTGTAGTTTGCCATGCGCATGGCCGAGATGGCGTGTTATTTTTATCTCCTGTAAAGACAATGATGATTCTCCGTCTTAAAAGTATTGTTTATTTGCGTATTAGAGTACCTAAGGATTGATTATAAAAGTTGATTGACTTGTTTGGATAAGTTTATTGGTAATGTTTGGGATGCATTTTGACCGATGGAAACCGAGTGGATTATTGACTGAAGCGCGCCAGCTAAACTGAGTTTTTATGGATATAAAAAACAAAATAAAATCAAATGTATTTGTCACATACACATGGTTAGCAGATGTTAAAACCTCTTACATCTATGGGGGCGCTATTTCATTTTTGGATAAAAAAACGTGCCCGTTTTAAGCGCAATATTTTGTCACAAAAAGATGCTCGACTATGCATATAATTGACAGCTTTGGAAAGAGAACACTCTGACGTTTCCAAAACTGCAAAGATATTGTCTGTGAGTGCCCCAGAACTGATGCTACAGGCGAAACCAAGATGGAACTTCAAACAGGAAATGAGCAGGATTTTTGAGGCTCTGTTTTTCATTGTCTCCTTATATGGCTGTGAATGCGAGAGGAATGAGTCTGCCCGATCTATCGTTTCCCCAAGGTGTCTGCAGCATTGTGCCGTATTTGTAGGCATATCATTGGAAGATTGACCATAAGAGACTACATTTGCCAGGTGTCCGCCCGGTGTCCTCCGTCGAAATTGGTGCGTCATCTTCAACTGCACGTCTTTTTCCAAGCGATTCAGAGGAGAAAGTTGACATCCACGAACGATATATCAATGAAGAGATATGTGAAAAACACCTTGAGGATTGATTCTAAAAAGCGTTTGCCGTGTTTCAGTCGATATTATGGAGTTAATTTGGAAAACAGTTCGCCGTTTTGATGACTGAATTTTCAGGGTTTTTTTGTACCCAAACGTGATGTACAAAACGGAACCGATTTCTCCTACACAAAGAATCTTTCAGGAAAAACTGAACATTTGCTATGTAACTGAGAGTCTCCTCATTGAAAACATCCGAAGTTCTTCAAAGGTAAATTATTTTATTTGAATCCTTTTCTGGTTGTTGTGCAAATGTTGCCCGCTAAATGCTACGCTAAATGCTACGCTAGCTATCAATACTCTTACACAAATGCTTGTTTTGCTATGGTTCAAAAGCATATTTTGAAAATCTGAGATGACAGTGTTGTTAAGAAACGGCTAAGCTTGAGAGCTAGCACATTCATTTCATTTCATTTGCGATTTTCATAAATAGTTAACGTTACGTTATGCTAATGAGCTTGAGGCTATAACTGGATACAGGTTTTTTTCATAGCCAAACGTGAACAAAACTGAGCGATTTGTCCTATACAAATAATATTTTTTGAAAAACTGAACATTTGCTATCTAACTGAAAGTCTCCTCACTGAAAACATCTGAAGTTCTTCAAAGGTAAATGATTTTATTTGAATGATTTTCTTGTTTTTGTGAAAATGTTGCTGGCTGAATTCTAGGCTTATAGCTATGCTAGCTATCAATACTCTTACACAAATGCTTGTTTAGCTATGGTTGAAAAGCATATTTCGAAAATCTGAGAGGACAGTGTTGTTAACAAAAGTCTAAGCTTGAGAGCAAATATATTTATTTCATTTAATTTGCGATTTTCATGAATAGTTAACATTGCGTTATGCTAATGAGCTTGAGGCTATAAATAGGATCCCGGATCCGGGATTGCTCGACGCAAGAAGTTAATGCAAGTGTAGCGAAATGCTTGTGCTTCTAGTTCCGACCATGCACTAATATCTAACAAGTAATATAACCTAACAATTTCACAACTACCTTATACACACAAGTGTAAAGAAATGAATACGAATATGTACATAAAAATATATAAATGAGTGATTGCTGAACGGCATAGGCAAGATGCAGTAGATGGTATAGAGTACAGTATATACTTATGAGATGAGTAAAGTAGAGTAAGAAAACATTATATAAAGTGGCATTGTTTAAAGTGGCTAGTGATAGATTTAATTACATCAAGATGCAAGATGCAGTAGATGGTATAGCGTACAGTATATACATATGAGATGAGTAATGTAGGGTATGTAAACATTATATAACATTAAGTGGCTAGTGATAAATTGATTACTTCCATTTTTCCATTAATAAAGTGCCTGGAGTTAAGTCAGTATGTTGGCAGCAGCCACTCAATGTTAGTTGTGGCTGTTTAATTAACAGTCTGATGGCCTTGAGATAGAAGCTGTTTTTCAGTCTCTCGGTCCCCGCTTTGATGCACCTGTATTGACCTCGCCTTCTGGATGATAGTGGGGTGAACAGGCAGTGGCTCGGGTGGTTGTTGTCCTTGATGATCTTTATGGCCTTCCTGTGACATCGGGTGGTGTAGGTGTCCTGGAGGGCAGGTAGTTTGCACCCGGTGATGCGTTGTGCAGACCTCACTACCCTCTAGAGAGCCTTCCAGGTACGAGCGGAGCAGCTGCCGTACCAGGCGGTGATACAGCCCGACAGGATGCTCTCGATTGCGCATCTGTAAAAGTTTGTCAAAATTTCTTCAGCCTCCTGAGGTTGAAGAGGCGCTGCTGCGCCTTCTTCACCACGCTGTCTGTGTGGGTGGACCATTTCAGTTTGTCTGTGATGTGTATGCCGAGGAACTTAAAACTCTCCACAATCTTTACTACTGTCCCTTCAATGTAGACAGCGGGCTGCTCCCTCTGCTGTTTCCTGAAGTCCACAATCATCTCCTTTGTTTTGTTGACATTGAGTGTGAGGTTATTTTCCTGACACCACACTCCGAGGGCCCTCACCCTCCTCCCTGTAGGCCGTCTCATTGTTGATGGTAATGAAGCCTACCACCATTTGCAAACTTGATAATTGAGTTGGAGGCGTGTATGGCCACCCAGTCGTGGGTGAACAGGGAGTACAGGAGAGGGCTGAGAATGCACCCTTGTGGGGACCCAGTGTTGAGGATCAGCAAGGTGGAGATGTTGTTACCGACCCTCACCACCTGGGGGCGGCCAATCAGGAAGTCCAGGACCCAGTTGCACAGGGCGGGGTCGAGACCCAGGGTTAATGACGAGTTTGGAGGGTACTATGATGTTAAATGCTGAGCTGTAATCAATGAACAGCATTCTTACATAGGTATTCCTCTTGTCCAGATGGTTTAGGGCAGTGTGCAGTGTGATGGCGATTGCGTCGTCTGTGGACCTATTGGGGCGGTAAGCAAATTGGAGTGGGTCTAGGGTGTCAGGTAGGGCGGAGGTGATATGGTCCTTGACTTGTCTCTCAAAGCACTTCATGATGACGGAAGTGAGTGCTACAGGGCAGTAGTCATTTAGCTCAGTTACCTTAGCTTTCTTGGGAACAAGAACAATGGTGTCCCTCTTGAAGCATGTGGGAACAGCAGACTTGGATAAAGATTGATTGAATATGTCTGTAAACACACCGGCCAGCTGGTCTGCGCATGCTCTGAGGATATGACCGGGGATGCCATCTGGGCTGCAGCCTTGCGAGGGTTAACACGTTTAACTGTTTTACTCACGTTGGCTACAGTGAAGGAGAGCCCGCAGGTTTTGGTAGCGGGCCGTGTAAGTGGCACTGAATTGTCCTCAAAGAGAGCAAAAAGGTTGTTTGGTCTCTCTGGGAGCAAGGCATTGTGATCAATCACAAAGGATGTTTTTTCTTTTTTAGTCCGTTATTGATTGTAGACCCTGCCACATACCTCTCGTGTCTTAGCCGTTGAATTGTGACTCCACGTTGTCTCTGTACTGACACTTAGCTTGTTTGATTGCCTTGCGGAGGGAATAGCTACACTGTTTGTATTCGATCATGTTTCAGGTCACCTTGCCCTGATTAAAAGCAGGGGTTTACTCGTTCAGTTTTGCGCAAATGCTGCCATCAATCCACGGTTTCTAGTTGGGGAATGGTTTAATAGATGCTGTGGGTGCAACATCACCGATGCACTTGTTAATAAACTCGCACACCGAATCAGCGTATTCGTCAATGTTGTTGTTCGCTGCAATGCGGAACATATCCCAGTCCACGTGATCAAAGTAATCTTGAAGCATGGAATCCGATTGGTCAGACCAGCGTTGAACAGACCTGAGCATGGAAGCTTCCTTTTTTAGTTTCTGTCTATAGGCATGGAGCAACAGAATGGAGTCGTGGTCTGCTTTTCCGAAGGGAGGGCGGGGGAGGGCCTTATATGCATCGCGGAAGTTAGAATAACAGTGGTCTAGGGTTTTGCCAGCCCTGGTAGCACAATCGATATGCTGATAGAATTTGGGGAGCCTAGTTTTCAGATTAGCTTTGTTAATTAAAATATCCAGCTACAAAAAATGCCTCAGGATATGTGGTTTCCAGTTGACATAGAGTCCAATAAAGTTATTTCGGGGCTGTCGATGTGTCTGCTTTGGGGGGGAATATACACAAATGTGATTATGATCGAAGAGAATTCTCTTGGTAGATAATGCGGTCGGCATTTGATTGTGAGGAATGCTAAGTCAGGTGAACAAAAGGACTTGAGTTCCTGTATGTTGTTATGATCACACCACGTCTCGTTAATCATAAGGCATACACCCCGCCCTTCTTCTTACGAGTGAGATGCTTGTTTCTGTCGGCGCGATGCGTGGAGAAACCAGGTGGCTGTACAGACTCAGAGAGCGTGTCTCGAGTGAGCCATGTTTCCGTGAATCAAAGAACGTTACAGTCTCGGATGTCTCTCTGGAATGCTACCCTTGCTCGGATTTTGTCTACCTTGTTGTCAAGAGACTGGACATTGGCGAGTAGTATGCTCGGGAGCGGTGCACGATGTGCCCGACTACGGAGCCTGACCAGTATCGAACAAAAGGACCATTTGTGATGTAACTGAGTCCTTTTGGAGTGCCAACAGAAGAAGAACTTCAAAGGTAAGGCTTTTATTATATCGCTATTTCTGACTTTTGTGTCGCCACCTGCCTGGTTGAAAATTATTGTTATGCATTTGTAAAGTGGGATGCTGTCCTCAGATAATCACATGGTTTACTTTTGCCGCAAAGCCTTTTTGATATCTGACACCGCGGCTGGATTAACAAAAAGTTAAGCTTTTTTGACATATTTCATGTGTATTTTCAAGAATGTTAAATATTTACAATTCTGTAGTTTGAATTTGGCGCTCTGGACTTTCACTGGATGTTGGTCAGGTGGGATGGTAGCGTCCCATCTAGACTAAAGAGATTAAACGCGTTAACCTTCGCTGGGCTGCTGGCCCAGACAGCATCCCTAGCCGTGTTCTCAGAGCATGTGCAGACCAGCTGGCTGGTGTGTTTACGGACATATGCAATTGCTCTCTATGCCAGTCTGATGTCCCCACATGCTTCAAGATGGCCACCATTGTTCCTGTATCCAAGAAGGCAAAGATAACTGAACTAAATGACTACCACCCGTGCACTCACTTCTGTCATCATGAAGTGTGTTACGGATACAAGTATCCTGTGTGTGTATCCTGTGTGTGTGTTTATTTTCTCTCCTTCTCCCCTCACAGGTGAAAATCATCACTCCCCAATCAGTCACCAATCATCAATCAGAAGACACACGTCCTCCTGTTTCCTACCCAATCACCGTTCCTTTCCCTTTGTTTAAAATCCCTGTCAGTTGTTTCCTGTGGAGCTCAATCTCTCTGTAAATGCCATGTCTGTAGATCTCTCTGTGTCACTCTCTTTATGTATTGATCTTTTGTTTGAGCACCTCCATAGCACTTTGTCATCACCTGTGAGTATTGTTTTTGGTTATGGTGCTTGTTTGCTGGTGGGAAAAAGGGGAACTAAGACAAGTCGCCCATGGGCATACACTACCCGTAGGTAAACTTTGTTAAAAACACTAGTTAGAACTGGGCGGACCACCCACTGTATTTTTGGTTAGTTAGTTAGCTGTTGTTAAAGTAGGCTAGTCTAGCTTAGGGGTGTTTTTGAATACTTATTGTTTCTTTCCTTGGGTCCAGCTCAGCCCCTTTTCCTGCTCCCCCCATTACCTTGTGTTTACTAATAAACCCTGAGTTTGACGGTAGATTTCAGTTGTCGTGGTTATTTTGTTCACACTTTTACTTTGTCACTATTATAAATTGCATGAGTTATGTTACGGGTCTCATTACCATCCCCCCCTAGACTGTCGGGCCAAAAGGGATTCGTAACAAGTGCTTTGAGAGACTAGTCATATTACCTCCACCTTACCTGCCACCCTAGACTCACCTCAATTTGCATAACGCCCCAACAGGTCCACAGACGATGCAATTGCCATCACACTGCACACTGCCCTATCCCATCTGGACAAGAGGAATATCTATGTAAGAATGCTGTTCATTGACCACAGCTCAGCATTCAACACCATAGTACCCTCCAAGCTCATCATTAAGCTGGAGGCCCTCGGTCTCAACGCCACCCTGTGCAATTGGGTCCTGGACTTCCTGACGGGAAGCCCTCAGGTGGTGAAGGTAGGAAACAACATCTCCACTTCGCTGACCCTCAACACTCAATACTCAAGACATTTCAGCTTTTCATTTCGATTAATTTGTAAACACTTCTAAAAACATTATTCCATTTTGACATTGCGTTATTGTGCGTAGGCTAGTGACACAAAATCATTTTTTTTTACCCATTTTATATTCAGACCGTAACACAACAAAATGTGGAAGACATCAAGGGGTGTTAATACTTCCTGAAGGCTCTGTATATATAACTGTATATGTCTGTTTATCCTCTTGTTTTGCAGTTGGAGTCCCAGCCCCCTACATTAGGAGCCCCAGGTCAGCTGTTAGTCCATCAGTTATTGAAAGCTGTTCAGTGGTGTGTTCTGTGGAGAACTGAAAAGACGTTACCCTGGCCTGGTACAGAGGAGAGGGAAGACAACACAAATAGTCACAAACACACCAATTTGTCTCTACCCTCTGGAGAAAAAGGAAGAGGATAAGGATACCTACAGTTGCCAAACCTGTCAGTAACCCAACAATCAATCTCAACATTGAGGAGCACTGTCTGCAACAACATAACCACAATCTATAGCATTAATACACTTGATGTGCTTTGAATATCCACAAATTGATTTCTGTACATTTATGCTCTCTCTCCCGCACTATCTTCCCTTTTACAGAAGCAAACTCTCTATATCTAGGGAAATCTCCTACATGTCTTCTGTGACATGTCTTCAATGTGCTTTGGTAGTCTGTCCTCAACTGTATCAGACACTAGAGGGAGCCACTGTATAACATGAGCTACTCTTCAGCAACTCTGAAAGATCTTATAGAGAGTCTAGTATTTATTTTACCATTTATTTAACTAGGCAAGTCAGTTAAGAACAAATTCTTATTTTCAATGACAGCCTAAGAACAGTGGGTTAACTGCCTGTCCAGGTGCAGAACGACAGATTTGTACCTTGTCAGCTGGGGGGTTTGAACTTGCAACGTCCAACGCTCTAAACACTAGGCTACCCTGTCGCCCCAAACTGTTGAATCATGAACATATTAGAGACACATATTTCCCTCAGATTACACAGACCCACAAAGACTTCAAAACAAATCCAATTTTGATAAACTCCGATGTCTATTGGGTGAAATACCACAGTGTGCCATGTAAAATGGCACCGGAGAAGAAGGCAGACATTTTACGTTACCCCAACCGATTGTGTTTTTTTGTTAATTTATCTTCGTTGTTTCTAACTTATTTTTTTAAACAAATTTTGTACATAATGTTGCCGCTACCATCTCTTGTGACCGAAAATAACTTCTAGACATCAGGACTGCGATTACTCACCAAGGACTGGCAGAATCTTTTTCTTCTTTCCCGACTCTGACTAGCCCAAAGCAGAGTATATACACGGCTCCCTCGGGAACAGACTCCAACCCCTGTGATCTGCATGAAGAGGGGGCGGAGAAACGACGACAATATCAAACGACGACAATATCAACATACGCTGGCTGGTTATACAGTGTACCGGCAGGATAGAACAGCAGTGTCTGGTAAGATAAGAGGCGGCGGGCTATGTATTTTTGTAAACAACAGCTGGTGTACTATATATATGGAAGTCTCAAGCTACTGCTCACCTGAGGTTGAATATATCATGATAAGCTGTAGACCACACTACCTACCGAGAGTTCTCATCTGTATTATTCGTAGCTGTTTATATACCACCTCAGTCAGAGGTTAAGATAGGTTTGAATGAGCATTGAATGAGCTATATTCCGCCATAAGCAAACAAGAAAACGCTCAGCCAGAGGCTGCGCTCCGAGTAGCCGGGGATTTTAATGCGGGGAACCTTAAATCGGTTTTACCAAATTTCTATCAGCATGTTAAATGTGCATCCAAAGGGAAAATAACTCTGGACCACCTATACTCCACACACAGAGATGCATACAAAGCTCTCCCTTACCCTCCATTTAGCAAATCTGACCATAATTCCATCCTCATGATTTCTGCTTACCAGCAAAAATTTATGCAGGAAGTACCGATGACTAGATCAATAAAAAAAGTGGTCAGATGAAGAAGATGCTAAACTACAGGACTGTTTTGCTAGCACAGACTGGAATATGTTCTGGGATTCCTCCAATGGCATTGAGGAGTACTCCACATCTGTCATTGGCTGAATCAATAAGTGCATCGATGACTTTGTTGCAACAGTGGCCGTACGTACATACCCCTACCAGAAACCATGGATTACAGGCAGCATCTGCACTGAGATCAAGTCGTATGACACCGGCTCTGACGCTCGTCGGATGTGCCAGGGCTTGCAAACCATTACAGACTACACAGCCAAGAGCTGCCCAGTGACAAGAGCCTACCAGACGAGCTAAGCCACTTCTATGCTCGCTTCGAGGAAAATAACACTGAAACATGCATGAGAGCACCAGCTGTACCGGAAGACAGTGTGATCATACTCTCCACAGCCGATGTGAGTTAGACCTTCAGACAGGTCAACATTCACAAGGCCGCAGGTCCAGACGGATTATCAGGACGTGTACTCAGAGCACGCACTGACCAACAAGCAAGTGTCTTCACTGACATTTTAAACCTCTCCCTATCAGAGTCTATAATACCAACATGTTTTAAGCAGACCATCATGGTGCCTGTGCCCAAGAACACTAAAGTAACCTGTCTAAATGACTACTGACCCATAGCACTCAAGTCTGTTGCCATGAAGTGCTTTGAAAGGCTGGTTATGGCTCACATCAACACCATTATCCCAGAAATCCTAGACTCACTCCAATTTGCATACCGCCTAACTGATCCACAGATGATGCAATCTATATTGCATTCCACACTGACCTTTCCCACCTGGACAAAAGGAACACATATGTGAGAATGCTATTCATTGACTACAGCTCAGCATTCAACACCATAGTGCCATCAAAGCTCAACAATAATCTAAGGACCCTGAGACTAAACACCTCCCTCTGCAACTGGATCATGGACTTCCTGATGGGCCGCCCCCAGGTGGTAAGACAAGGTAACAACACATCCGCCATGCTGATCCTCAACACAGGGCAACTCAGGGGTGCGTGCTCAGCCCCCTCCTGTACTCCCTGTTCACTCATGACTGCACGGCCAGGCACGACTCCAGCACCATCATTAAATTTGCAGATGACACAACAGTGGTCACAAAAAACAACGAGACAGCCTACAGGGAGGAGGTCAGAGACCAGGCTGTTTGGTGCCAGGACAACACCATCTCCCTCAACATGACAAAGGGGATGATTGTGGACTACAGGAAAAAGAGGACCGAGCACAACCCCATTCCCATCGATGGGGCTGCCGTGGAGCAGGTTGAGAGCTTCAAGTTCCTTGGGGTCCACATCACCAACAAGCTAACATGGTCCAAGCACACCAAGACAGTCGTGAAGCGATTAAACCTATTCCCCCTCAGGAAACTGAAAAGATTTGGCATGGGTCCTCAGATCCTCAAAATGTTCTACAGCTGCATCATCGAGACCATCCTGACTGGTTGCGTCACTGCCTTGTATGTCAGCTGCTTGGCCTCCGACCGCAAAGCACTACAGAGGGTAGTGCAAACGGCCGAGTACATCACTGGGGCCAAGCTTCCTGACATCCAGGACTTGTAAACCCAGGCGGTGTCAGAGGAAGGCCCTACAAATGGTCAAAGACTCCAGCCAACCTTGTCATAGACTGTTCTCTCTGCTACCGCATGGCAAGCGGTACCAGAGCAACCAAGTCTAGGTCCAAGAGGCTTCTATACACCTTCTACCCCCAAGCCATAAGACTACTGAACATCGAGTCAAATTGCTACCCATACAATTTTCATTACCCCACCTCCTCCACACCACTGCCACTCTCTGTTGTCATCTATGCATAGTCACTTTAATAACTCTTCCTACATGTACATACTACCTCAACTAACCGGTGCCCCCGCACATTGACTCTGTACCGGCACCCCCCTGTATATATTATTTCTCACTGCTGCTCTTTAATTACTTTTTACTTTTATCTGTTATTCTTAGCCATATTTTTTTAACTGCACTGTTGGTTAAGGGATCGTAAGCAAGCATTTCACTGTAAGATCTACCTACACCTGTTATATTCGGCGCTTGTGACTAATACAATTTGATTTTATTTGATAGCAGCAAGATTGTGAAGAACCAACAGCATTGTAAATCCAACCCATATTTACGTTTGTACTTCAACTATTTGCACATCGCTACAACATTGTGTATAGCAATATTGTGACATTTTAAATGTCTCTATTCCTTTGTAACTTTTGTGAGTGTAAGGTTTACTGTTTACTGGTTATTGTTTATATCACTTTTGATTATCATCTATTTCACTTGCTTTGGCAACGTAAACATATGTTTCTCATGCCGATAAAGCCCTTTGAATTTATTTTAATTGACAAAAAATACAAAGGACACTCCCCACTTTCTCTAACATGTTTTCCTAATAGAGAGAGAGAGACTGGGCACACAATGCGTGTGAGAGAGTGTTAGAGTGAGAGAGTGTGAGAGAGAGACAGAGAGACAGAGAGACAGAAAGACACAGACAGACATGCGGAGCAATGGGTGGGAGACTTTAGAGTGCTGGTGAAAATGGATTTTGGAATTACACTTAATCTGAGTACCCTATTGAAATGGAAAACAATAAGATCCATTCTCTGGATATTACTCTTTCTCGAAAGTGGTAAGTCTGCCTTGTCAAATTGAGAGTCAATTACAAAAGTAGGGTACTATCATGTTACATGACTCTCGTGTAATTGATTTGAATGTGCTGTATTATTACTAAAGTGTTGTGGAAGATGGTGCAGAAAAAAATGCTGTTATATAATTTCAATATCGCTTTTTGGTCATGTCGTTATTTTAAAAGAGAAAATGTGTTCTCGATGACCTACTTGTTAAATCAGGGCTGCCAACTTTTGAAGAATGTTTGGAGTGAGATTTGCCATGTGAATTTCATTGCTCCCTGGCATAGGCAAAAATTGTACTGGTTTAAAGCTAATTTCCTGCAATTCTATGTATTTTGACATGACTTAGGCGTATGACCAGGGTAAAAAGAAACGCACAAAAAAAACAAGTTGTATTCAAAATGATTTGTACATGAAATTAACACTCAAAATCCGACAAGGTTGCAACTTTGAGATTTTTGGGGCGGGTGTAATGTGAAGTACATTTTTTATATTCATGGTTGATGGCAGTGGGGAACCAAATCATAGATTGCAGTCTCCTTATACATAGACTGTTTTCAAGGTAATGACACAAAAGTGCTGGGTGTTTGAAAATGTTCTTGTTATAACAATACATTTCTCAACATCACCCAACCTTCAAGAAGCTTCGAATGAATATCAATATTCAGGTGGTTTATGTTTCCTAGTTGAAGATCCTTGACATCCTCTTACTCTACATAGACAAAATATGATGTGTATATAAGTCCTCGTACCATCTCTGCAGAGCATGTGCAGAAAACTAAAATGTCCAAAATTATATTGAATCCTGGAGCATTTAATAGCAATTCCTTTTCTTTATTATATATGTTTTATTTAACCTTTATTTAACTAGGCAAGTCAGAACAAATTCTTATTTACAATGATGGCCTACGAAATAGGCAAAAGCCCTCCGGCAAGGACGGGGATGGAGGCTGGGATTAAAAAATATATATAAAAGAAATAGGAACTAACACACATCACGGCAAGAGAGACACCACAACACTACATAAAGAGATACCTAAGAAACCAATCACATATCACTGTCAAATATACAGGATACAAAAATTATTTTCCAGTTTAATAAATATATATATATAGCAGTTTGCACCCCCCTAAAAATAATGTCCATTTCTGAGAACAGTAATATTTTACAGACACATGAAGGCACCCATAACCAATCATTTCTAATAAAATAAAAACAGTAGATATTGGGTTTTGTCCCTGAGTAAAGTAGCCATAGTTCTTGTTCCCAGTCAACATTCAAGTTGAACAGACATTTCGTCATGTCTGTTCAACTTACCCAGAACATCAAGCTTGACATCTGCTACAGTCCGATTATGACAGACACACTCATATGGGCCCTTGTCATTGTCCACAGCAGAGATTATTGTGAGAGAGAGAGGTCTTTGTTGATTTTCACCCTCTTCTTATTTGTATGACTTATACAAGACTGTCCATGAATGGCTGCAAAAATACATATCCTTATATAATTTGTTTTCAAAGAAAAAAGCAGGCATATCAGATTTCAAACATGTGATTACAGTGGGAAAATTGGGAGGAAGTGAAATAATCAAATGACTGTAGGGAATAACAGTAGTTTTCTTGCTGACAAGTCAAGCAGAGTAATTACCCAAAATTTTTATTCTAGAGAGGGGACAATAACTAGACAAAAAATTTGGATAGGGTGTAGGGGCAGATATATGTAACCTAGTCTTCAAGAGATTTTATTATTTATTTGCTTTCACTCTGATCAGTGGAACAATTCTCATTCTTAACAATGGGCTAAAATATAGGCTAATTACTGTGCTTGTCAGCAAGAGCACTACTGTGATTCCCTACACTTATTTTAATTATTCCACTTCTTCACAATTTTGTCAGTGTAATCACTTATTCGAAATCTGATATGCCTACTTGTTGTAACGGTTGTCGTTGGGAGAAAGAGAGGACCAAGGTGCAGCGTGGTAAGTATTCATTGTAATTTAATAAAGAATGAATACTGAAACGAAAACAATACACGACAAACGAACAGTCCTGAACGGTGCAACAAAACACAGAACAGAAAATAAACACCCACGAAACACAGGTGGAAAAAGGCTACCTATGTATGATTCTCAATCAGAGACAATTAACGACACCTGCCTCGGATTGAAAACCATACGAGGCCGAACACAGAAACCAACATGGAAAAAAACAACATAGACTGCACACCCCAACTCACGCCCTGACAATACTAAAACAAAGACAAAACAAAGGAACTAAGGTCAGAACGTGACACTTGTGTCTTTGAAAATGACTTGTATGAGGCTATTAAATGCTCCAGGAATTAAATATAATTTTAACATTTTAGTATTGTGCGGAGATTATTAGGCAGAGATGGTAGGGGGACACAACTCATAAACACATTATATTTTGTCTGTGTAGAGTAAGATAATGTCAAGTATCTTCAACTAGTAAACATAAACCACATGAATATTGATATTCATTAGATTTTTCTTGACGGTTGGGTGATTTTGTGAAATACATTTTTATAACAAGAACATTTTCAAACACCCAGCACTTGGGAAACAGATCGGGGGAGTGGGGTGCTACTGGAGAGCAAGCAGGATTTTCTTCCAGACCCATTTTAAATAGTTCACCCAAATGACAAAATATACAATGTTTGTGTCCTTACGTTGAAAGCAGTCTATGGACAAGCAGACTGCAATCTATTATTTGGTTACCCACTGCCATCAACCAATAACATTTCCTGTGCAGAGCCTTGGTGTAGTGGTATCACTCCTCAGCATGTATCTCACATAACGTTCCACCTGAGAACAGAGATCAATGCCTGCATCCAACCTTCCCACTGTTTCTCCCATTTGCCTCTCTCCCCATCTCATTTCATTACTGTCTGAATAACATGTCAATCCCACCTAACAAATATTAGCAAACTTTACATTTCACCCCCCCCCCAAAACAAATCTCAAAATAACAAAGTTGTCAAATTTTGATTTAACGTTAAAAGCATCCTGAATATACCTAATATTCCACCCTAATGATAGGCCTAAGGCATGTCAAAATACGTAGGATTACAGTAAATTTGCTTTCAAACAGTAATCTCTCCCTGGGGGGGGACCCAGAGTCCCCCTGTCTAGGGATTGTTACAGGGGCAATGAAATACACATAGCAAACATCACTCAAAGCTTTTTTTAAAGGTTGGCAGCCCTGCATGAGGTGTGCCGTGAATGTGTAAGAAGAGGGTGAAATGCGTGTCTCAAGGCCAATGCATGGGAGTTGGCAACTCTGGCTTAAATAAGGGTAAAATAGACTTATTTAGTGTTCACGTGTTAGAAATGTGAACTAGGCTACACCTAGTAGCCATAACTACAACTCAATAGATAAAAAAATTATTATTATAATACAAAGACACGTAAACAAAAATGTACGTAGATCACTGCATGCAGTCTATCATGTGCTTGGCTTGGATCTGGGATCGACTACAGGATTTAGTCCTGTTAATGTCTTGTATTGATGTAGCTCCTGCCCTTAGACAATGTTTTCTTTCTTCCTTTCAGATCTGATTGATGCTGTAAATGTGTTGGGAAAAGAGGGAATGAAAGTAACTTTACCGACTGGACTTAATGACCTACCTAGTGGCGCTATTATGGCATGGTCTTTCCCATTGAATCGTTCAGATTCATTTGATAACATAGCAATGCTGAATGCTGGTGTGATTACAACAAACTACAGTAGGAGGTTCAAAAACAGACTGAAGCTGGATACTCAGACTGGATCTCTCACCATCAGAAACCTCACCATCAGCGACTCTGGACTTTATAAAATGCTTATCATCAATACACAGAGTTCATCTAAGATTGTAAATCTAACTGTCTATGGTGCGTGTCTGGCTTCTTGTTTTACTTCCCTTTTTTCAATTCTCCCATTTAGTCTGTTACCCAGAGTTGTTTCAATGAAGATCAAGAAAGACCTTTTATTTAGTTACTTGTTTTTAAACTATAACATGTACCATGGCTGATCTCAAAAATAACAGGAAATTCACAACATTTACACTGTAAACTTTACTGTGAGTCTGCCGCCTGCGCCTGCCACATGTTTGAAAAATAAATAGCCCACTTCTTCATATACGTTTAGATCTGATTTATGACCTCTTAGTTTTCACTGTCAACACATCATTTTGTATCTCTTGTTTGTCATTGAGTCACTGCTAAATCATTCTGCTATCCCAGCCTCAGTGTCTGCTCCGCACATCAGTCCCTCAGTGGACAGTCCATTTGAAAAAGTGAGCTGTTCCTTGGTGTGCACTGTGAAGAACGGGAGAGAGGTGATCTTGTCCTGGTACGGAGGAGGGGAGATACTCAACCAGACCAGCAGCCCTGATCTTCTAGCCAATCTCTCTCTCCCTCTGGAGTTAAACAAAATAAATGTTGACGCCTACAGCTGTGAGGCTTCGAACCCTGCTGACTCAAAACCAACTCCACTCAACATTGAAACGCTCTGCCCTCAATTGTCCTCATGCTCTGCCCTCAAAGGTATGTCAACACTGCATATAGCATTGTTTTTCCATCTTGTGGATCAGTGAGGGACCGTAATGACAGACCACTAAATAACAGGCTCTGTTTATAACGACCTCAGCAGGGATTTCATTGGACAGAGCAGACTCCCATACAGTGTCTGCTCTTTGTTTCCTCACTATCATCTTATATTGTAGGACAGTAAGGGGAAATATAACCTATTTTATGTTTAACAGTAAAACCTGAAGGCAGTTTTGCATATTATCATATTGTATTTACTTTAACTTTTGTATTACAGCAAGCTGATTTCTGTATTTATTTTCCTATGAGCCGTGTAGCCTACCTTATAATACCTCAATGTCATTCATTAGTATTGACTAAAGCACATGGCATGGGTTTGAACAGCTGCATTTTACTCCTGACAGACTCTGGTCCCAATCCTGTCCCAATCACACTGGTCACATTGTTAGCAGTTGGGATAATAAGTGTTGGTACTTACTGGGCAGTTAAAATAAGAACATGTGGAGGTAAGTACAATCTGTGTTACAGTTCACATCATACAGAGCACCCTGAAGGCAACAAACACAGAACATACACTGTATGTAATCATGTAATATTATGCCTTTTCCCTTTATTTCAATGCAGCCTGCAAGCAAAGAGAAGAAGCCCAACATTATACTGAAGTGAAATTTCACAGACTGGTAAGGTCTATGTGTATGGATGTGTGCATGCACTGTGTATATATGTGCATGTATATAATGCTACTTTGTTTTCTGTGCATCTTCTGTATCGGTGAACACACACACACATACACATTTAGGATGGAATTGGTCACTTGTTGTTGGCTTCTGAAAATACAGAATACACAAGAACAAGCACAGTTTGCAAATGGTTTGATCTTATTGAATTACAGGCTTCTGTTTCTATTTGTTTATGTGCTGGCTTTACAGGTTGGGGATACACTGGTATCTGGCACCGGAGGAGTCTGTTCACCAGAAGAGGAGTCTGTTTTGTACTCAGATGTCAGAATCTTACCATCTGTTCAGACATGACTGGATTCAATCACTCCTCTCTCAAAGCTGTGACCTTGGCGTGGTTTAGAGGCTTGTGTGTCTCAATGACCCCGAGAGCTACGCCGGAGGGGGCTTGGGCCCCTGGTAGACAGCCATGCCGGATTGGTCACCGGTGAGGGGCCAATAACAGCATTGGTCCTACATGTTTCAAGTCGCCATGATGCTATAGGTAGGTAACCATACCACTGTGTCAATGTTACATGCTGTGTGTATGTCTTTACCGTAATTTTAAATGTGTATTTTTCATAGTGCTGTACCTTACTTTGTAAGAAATGTGTTTGATAAAAATGTAATGTTATCGTTGTTATTTAGGTCAGAACATTTGTCTGAAAACCAGGATTAGTAGCATGTAAACAAGCAAATGAGTTAAATCATGACACCACATCCACTTCCTGAAACACTTTTACCATTTATTTTCAAAATGATTGTAACCGACTCTCCAAACCTGCTGATCTCATGGGCATGTTTAAGCTTGTGGATTAATGTTTTCATGTAGGTTTGTCCTGCCTTTATCTTCCCTCTAGAGAGTCTTATGTTATCCACTATTTACCAAACTACTGTGATGACTGTTCTGTGAGGATCCAAATAGGTCAGATTAGCTTGGAAACAGATGATTTCAACCAGACCCTCTCTCAGCCACAGAGAGGGGGAGGCGGGAGTTGGTGGGGGGTTGACACCTCACGCCCTGTTGTAAATTACAGGAGAGGAGATCCAGGGTCTCCCTCTACAAATTCACAAACGAATGTGCTTTGTCTCCCGCCAAAACTCTAACTCGTTCTAAAGTGAATACTGGAACAATATTTTTAACATAGAACATGGGGAATGGTCAGAGGGGATCTAAAGAATAATAATGTCATACGGGTTGTTATTTTTTATGTAATTAAAAATGCTAAAAGGAAATACTGTAACTTGGAAGTATATACACCACATGTACGAAGTCTCCATCCTTAACGTTATGTATGAAATATGAACAATTGTGAAATTATTTTTGTTAAGATAGGAATGTGATTTTAGGAGCCATAAGAGATAATTTGTCTCCTATAAACTTTGCACAGTAAGTAGCCACGCCCGAGTGAGGTCAGAGAGCCTGACCGAACTATCCCTTTTGACCAGAGTGGATAAAAAGATTGGTAAAGAAATTAACATTTAGACCAGAAAGGAGACGAGCTGCAGCTCATGACCAAAGTTGCTCGAACTCTGAAATCTCAACACGAGGTAGAGACGATAACGTCACATCCTGGACAATCACTACTATTGGACAATCAGAGCTTTACAAGTGTGCCGCGGAAAGGCCCAACACCCTTCCTAAGAAGGACTGGTTCCGACAGAGATACACGGCGAACAAAGGCCTTTAAAGTGTAAATACATTCATGATTTCTTACTCCAAACAGGCGGCGGTTCATGTGCAAAGTATTTGATTACTGTGACTGTAGTTCCTAAAATGTATCAACGATAAATGTCTCTCTCTCTCACTCGCCCTCTCAATGTCTTTTGTAAAAGCTGTAATATTGTTTCAGTCCGCTAGGGATCTTTTTCTAATGTATTAAGTGTGTATTTTTATCCTGTGTTATCATTTAGTTAGCTAGTAAATAAATAATTAAACCAATTTGTGTAGTACTGAATCATAAGTAAGGCTGGGGTTTTTGCAGATGCAGGAGGTTACGACTGATTAGAATGGTGATGTGATACAAGGTTATGATTAATACGTTGACTGTTTTATGGATGTGATAGGTAAAGACTTGTAGAGTTTAATTCTGGATATTTTAAACAACTGCTCTCCTGGTGCCCCATATCCTAATAAGTTCATTGTTAAATGATTAATTTAATCGGGTAACAAATTAAACATAGTTAATTGATTAGTTAAATAACAGTCATCAGATTAATGAAAGTAAAGTCACAACAACAGGGTGAACAAGCGATACCTATTGGGAGTGTAGTTTCAGCATGATTCGCATTGTGAGGGCAGAGGTAGTCTGAATGAAACCTCGAAGTTTAGTGTCGCATCGTTCCGTTTATAACCTAAGTTTAGCTGGGTTCACAGCTTTTTTGAAATCAATAAACAATATTTGATAGATGAGCGACATTGTCGATTCCGAATCAATTAGCGCATCACCGATTAAGCAGTCCTCTAGGACTACTTCCAGGTAGCGACTTTCAGAGTTGCGTTTTGTGATCATATTACCCACAAAGTGGAGTGGTTGTTCGCAACGGCGTGATGGGTCATTTGCGTTCATGGTGGAAACAGATTGACTTATTGGAGTTTGAATGGAATTGGCTAATGCAATGTTGTTTAGCTTGTGTGTCACAACATTTGTATCTGAGTATATAGTCAAGTGCCGGGAGCTTGTTTCTTGATCGAGCATAGATGTTCGAGTGAGAGCCGGAGTCATTTGATTGTTTACATCCTCGCTAATGGTGTTAATATCGGTGGACCTGTTCTTCTGCAAATCCGAAGTCATGGCGACTTATCTTTATCCTCTTTGTCTAATTTTTGGCGATTTTGTAATTCTCTCAGCAGAACTTCTAGAGAGCATCGGTCTACGTTTTGATCGTCACTGAACCCTTTGTTTGTTACCCTTGTGCCCTGACACTTTGTGTGGGTTGGGTAATTGTTTTGGTGGCAACGTTCTTTATAATTATTTGGACCACAGTGGTTATTGGTATTGTAGTTTCGTGGTAGATACCATTGTTGTGCGTCATCTCTCAACACTCCTATACCTGATAATGCACCATCTAACTGGAGTGAGTGCTCATGTTCAATATTGAAAGCTGAGATGTTAGGGCTCTTAGCGCAGCTTACTTTTGAAGCCTCAAAAGCTGTGCTTGCTTGTTCTCTGAGTACTGAGATTTGCAAGCCAACGTGGGCTGTAGGGCCCAAGTAGTTAAAGAAGTTGGGATGCATGCTTGACAAAATAGTAATAGCTCTTCCATTCCTGTTTCAGTGAGTAAGCCAAAGTAAGCTGAACGAAAACTATGATAGTATGCTTGTGGGTGTTCATTCCGAGCTTGTTTGACAGTGTTAGCACAGCGAGCTGTCGTGTTTGGGAGTCGTAGAACCACTGAATTCTATTTTTAAAGCCGTGTCAAATTTTGCGTAGTCGTTTTGCACGTGTTGCTGTTGAAGATGGATGAACCTTGTCACGTGTCTATTCGACTTTCGCTTCAACAGGTAAAGCCTGTCAGGACCCGTAGTGTTTGGGTAACCATCCAAGGCATCCTCTATGTCTGCTAAGAACGTCTCAGTGTCATTTGGCTTCCCTTGAACGTGGTCAAAGTTGTGGACATTTTTTACAATTTTGTCAAGGCTTTCCGCGCACATAGAGGGTTAGCTTCATCCTGTGGGAAATTTTGGGCTGAAAGGCCCAGAGGAGAAGCAAAGCTTTAGCTTTGTTGGTGAGGAGGTGTCATATTACTCTGTGCCGAATGGCCAAGAGGAAAAGACTTTGGGACAGCTGAGAGAGCTAATGTCTGAGAAAGATATAAAGGAAAATATATATATTTTTTATAAAAAATAATTGACATACAGCACCAGTCAAAAGTTTGGACAAACCTACTCATTCAAGGGTTTTTCTTTATTTTTACTATTTTCTACATTGTAGAATAATAGTGAAGACATCAAACGTATGAAAAACACATAAGGAATCATGTAGTAACCAAAAAAGTGTTAAACAAATCAACATATAGATTTTAGATTCTTCAAAGTAGCCACCCTTTGCCTTGATGACAGGTTTGCACACTCTTGGAATTCTCTCATCTCCATGAGGTAGTCACCTGCAATGCATTTCAATTAACAGGTGTGCCTTGTTAAAATAATGTATTTCCTTCTTAATATGTTTGAGCCAATCAGTTGTGTTGTGACAAGGCAGGGGGGGTATACAGAAGAACGTCCTATTTGGTAAAAGACCAAGTCCATATTATGGCAAGAACAGCTCAAATAAGTAAGGAGAAACGACAGTCCATCATTACTTTAAAAGACATAAAGGTCAATCAATGCAGAACATTTCAAGTGTCTTCAAGTGCAAAAATCATCAAGCGCTGTGATGAAACTGTCTCTAATGAGGAACACCACAGGAAAGGAAGACCCAGAGTTACCTCTGCTGCAGAGGATAAGTTCATTACAGTTACCAGCCTCAGAAATTGCAGACCAAATAAGTGCTTCACAGAGTTCAAGTAACAGTCCCCTCTCAACATCAACTGTTCAGAGGCGACTGCATGGATCAGGCCTTCATGGTCGAATTACTGCAAAGAAACCACTATTAAAGAACAGAAATAATAAGAAGAGACCTGCTTGGCCCAAGAAAGACGTGCAAAGAACATTAGACCGGTGGAAATCTATCCATTGGTCTAATGAGTCCTAACTGTAGATTTTTGGTTCCAACCACCGTGTCTTTGTGAGACACAGAGCAGGTTAACAGATGATCTCCACACGTGTGGTTCCCACCGTGAAGCATAGAGGGAGAGGTGTGATGATGTGGGTGTGTTTTGCCAATGACACTGTCAGTGATTTATTTAGAATTCAAGGCAGAATTCTTCTTCTTTAGACTAGTTGAGTATCTGGAGCATCAACATTTGTGGGTTCGATTACAGGCTCAAAATGGCCAGAAACAAAGGAATTTCTACTGAAACTCGTCAGAGTGTCTAGTTTGAGAAACAGACACCTCACAAGTCCTTAAATGGCAGCTTCATTAAACCTGTAAAACACCAGTCTCAACCTCAACAGTGAAGAGGCAATTTCTTGGCAATTTCTCGCATGGAATAGCCTTCCTTTCTCAGAACAAGAATAGCTTGACGAGTTTCAGAAGAAATGTCTTTCTTTCTGGCCATTTTGAGCATGTAATCGAACCCACAAATATTGATGCTCCTACAGCAGGCCAGTTTTATTGCTTATTTAATCAGTACAAAACTTTTCAGCTGTGCTAACATAATTCCAAAAGGGTTTTCTAATGATCAATTAGCCTTTTTAAAATGATAAACTTGGATTAGCTAACATAACGTGTGTCACGGTTTTCTAATGGTGAAGGAGAGTCAGACCAAACTGCAGCGCGTATATTGTGATCCATGTTTATTTACACAACGTAACACGAATCCAAAACACAAACTCTACAAAACAATAAACGTAGTGAAAACCAAAACAGCCTTAACTGGTGCAAACTAACACAGACTACAGACATCAAGACAATCACCCACGACAAACTCAAAGAATATGGCTGCCTAAATATGGTTCCCAATCAGAGACAACGATAAGCACCTGCCTCTGATTGAGAACCACTCCAGACAGCCATAGACTTTGCTAGATAACCCCACTAGCTACAATCCCAAATACATACACACCAAAACCCCAAGACAAAACACACCACAATACAAAAACTCCATGCCACACCCTGGCCTGACCCAATACATGAAGAAAAACACAAAATACTTAGACCAGGGCGTGACAACGTGCCACTGGAACACAGGAGTGATGGTTGCTGATAATTGGCCTATGTAGATATTCCATAACAAATCTGCCGTTTCCAGCTACAGTAGTCATTTACAACATTAACAATGTCTACACTGTATTTCTGATCAATTTGATTTGATTTTAATGGACAAAAGAAATGTAATTTTCTTTCAAAAACAAGGACATTTCTAAATGACCCCAAACGTTTTAATTGTAGCGTATATATATACATATATATACAGTGGGGAGAACAAGTATTCGATACACTGCCGATTTTGCAGGTTTTTCTACTTACAAAGCATGTAGAGGTCTGGTTTTTTTAAATCATAGGTACACTTCAACTGTTAGAGACAGAATCTAAAACAAAAATCCAGATAATCACATTGTATGATTTTTCGTATGATTTTTTTTTCATTTCTATCAGTATCTTACAAATCCTGATATAGCAGACTGAGTAATTACAATTGAATTGGTTGATGAACACGAGAACATAATTATCCTATCAGTTTTAGTCATGTTACACTGTATGTACAAGTTGGTAACCTGTACAAGTGTGAGGTGTGAAATGGAAATGTGTTTTGTTGCATATCCCCTTCCCCCTGAGACACCCTCAGAGAGTGGGGTTTCTACCAGGGATCGGCCAATACCCCTGGAGCAATTAGGGTTAGGTGCCTTGCTCATGGGCAGAACGACAGATTGTACTTTTCATTTACTGGCCCAGTGCTCTAAACTGCCAGGTTATCTGCTGCCCTAGTATTACAGTATTGCTCTTTTGGAGCTAGAAACATTAGCATTTCGCTGCACCAGCAATAACATCCGCAAAGTATGTGTATGTGACCAACAACGTTTGATTTGATCTGCTTTTTGATTAGGTGCAGTACTTTCCATGGTATCAATACATAACCATGCTGTTTTGACACTTTTACATTGGAGTTTCACACAGCAGCCGTCCCTAATCTTTGCTAAGACTCCGCCTTGAGTGCAAGAGACAAATAAGTACCATGTCCTCAAAATTAACGTAACTTTATTTGGCATTAGCCCTACCCTACTCTACTTTGCTGCTTGTCACCTTGGCCGTGTGGTTGATGATATCAGTCAGAGATGGTGTATTTCTCCCTGCCCCCATTATCTATCATCTCTGTTTCTCTGCAGCCCCACCACATCCTGTCTAGCTTAGAGACCCTAACTAGACGTCTGGTTATCTTACCCACTTTAGTTGAATGCACTTATTGTAAGTCACTCTTGATAACAGTGTCTGATAAATTTAGGTGCAGGGGACTTAGAGGATGGTTTGTGGTGTCAGATCTCTTGCTTGAGAGAAGCTGTTCAGAGACAGAGGGATTTATCACATCTCCCCTATAAGAAGAATGACAGCGACTGACCCATATAGGCTACTGACCTCAGAGAGAACAAATAAGCGATAACCACACGCTGACATAGATGGCAATCGTGCGTGAGTGTGCATGTACACTTCTCTAACACACACACATACAGACAATATGGGGGTGTTGTGGGGTTGACTGAATCCAAGTATGTTGACATTCGCTCATTTGTATACATTTATTAGTGCAGTTTTACTTGAGCTAAAGCAACCAGGTTAAATTATGAAGTGAATGAGAGAGTCAGAGACCGGTACAGCTATATGCAAATTTGATGTTGATGATACATTCAGCCCTGTATGTCTGATTGTGGCCAGGGTAAATTATTCATTTAAACGCTAAAGCAGTTGATGAGCTCTTTGCCAAGGCACATTTCAGCCCCCCACACAGCTTGTTTATCCCACCCACCCCTACCAAGTACAATCTACTAGGTTTAACCTGGCTGAGTTGTCCCAAGAAACACACCCACACAGATCTCTGGTTACCCCACACAGGACCCCAACCCTCCCACAATCTGGCTGTTCTTCCAAAATGTATTCCTGAGACACATGTCTGTGTTGTCAGCTGCAGCCCAGACTTTACCTTTGTGTGTGTTTTTGTTATTTTTTTAATATATATTTTTTATTTTTTTATTTTACCTTTAACTAGGAAAGTAAGTTAAGAACAAATTCTTATTTGCAATGACGGCCTAGGAACAGAGGGTTAACTGTCAGGACTTCCACCGAAGTTGTTCCCTCTCCTTGTTCGGGCAGTGTTCGGCGGTCGACGTCATTGGCTTTCCAGCTGCCACCGATCCATGTTTCATATTTCCTTTTGTTTTGTCTGTTTTACACACCTGGTTCCCATCTCATGATTATGTTCCTTATTTAACCCTCTGGTTTCCCTTTCTGTTTTGTGTGTGATTGTCTTCCGTGTGTTGGAGTTTGTATCCTGTTTTGTATTTGTTTTATATACTTGTTTTATAATTTTTGTTTCCGTTCTCGGTTGGAGTAAATACAGTGGTTTTACTCTTACCTGTGTCCTGCGCCTGACTCCTTCGCTATCCTCTAGATAGACTCTGACATTAACTGCCCTTTTCAGGGGCCGAATGACAGATTCTTACCTTGTCAGCTCGGGATTCGATCGAGCAACCTTTCGGTTACTGGCCCAACGTTCGCGGGTCTGATGGACCCACAACATTATTGAGTTTTTAAAACAATACAGACATAACAATTTACGTAAAAATACTTGATACTTAGATGTTGACTTATATCAATTACAAGCAAAATAGACAACATACATGGTTAATATGTGCCATTTACGTCTGCTAGATCACATTTATCAATAAATGCGCAGTTAGTTTTTTAAATAAAATGTGATTTTTGAACAAATATAAATTAAACAAGGTTTTCATCACTATTGATGTTTATTGCTTTGAACTGAACAATTTGGAAGGACAAATGTTACATTCAGTATTTTTTTAAATGATAAATGAGCCCCATTGAACACAAATTAAGTCTGGTCTATACAAATCAAATCAAATGTATTTATATAGCCCTTCGTACATCAGCTGATATCTCAAAGTGCTGTACAGAAACCCAGCCTAAAACCCCAAACAGCAAGCAATGAAGGTGTAGAAGCAAGGTGGCTTGGAAAAACTCCCTAGAAAGGCCAAAACCTAGGAAGAAACCTAGAGAGGAACCAGGCTATGAGGGGTGGCCAGTCCTCTTCTGGCTGTGCCGGGTGGAGATTATAACAGAACATGGCCAAGATGTTCAAATGTTCATAAATGACCAGCATGGTCAAATAATAATAATCACAGGCAGAACAGTTGAAACTGGAGCAGCAGCACAGCCAGGTGGACTGGGGGCCGCAAGGAGTCATCATGCCAGGTAGTCCTGAGGCATGGTCCTAGGGCTCAGGTCCTCCTCCGAGAGTAAGAAAGAAAGAAAGAAAGAAAGAAAGAAAGAAAGAAAGAAAGAAAGAAAGAAAGAAAGAAAGAAAGAAAAAAAGAAAGAAAGAGAGAATTAGAGAGAGCACACTTAAATTCACACAGGACACCGGAAAAGACAGGAGAAGTAGTCCAGATATAACAAACTGACCCTCGCCCCCCGACACATAAACTACTGCAGCATAAATACTGGAGGCTGAGACAGGAGGGGTCAGGAGACACTGTGACCCCATCCGATGATACCCCCTGGACAGGGCCAAACAGGAAGGATATAACCCCACCCACTTTGCCAAAGCACAGCCACCACACCACTAGAGGGATATCTTCAACCAATAACTTACCATCCTGAGACAAGGCCGAGTATAGCCCACAAAGAACTCCGCCACGGCACAACCCAAGGGGGGGGGCGCCAATCCACCATGAGGGAGAGAGTTTTACTGTGTGTGTGTTACAAATGTATTTCTTGCACTTGATGCATGTGTACTGTGTCTTCCAAGACCTTCTTGGGTCCACACGCATCACAGCGCTTCTTCTTGTTGCTACCAGCTGCAATCTAGAATGATGAAAACACTGAGTTCAGGAGTTTTACTAACATCTCACTCACTCACTTCTAATGTTACAGCAGGCTAAGGTAAGAGAGTCCGACACACACACATGCAACAACATCACTCACACTTACTTCAGGTGTTTGTTGGGAGTTGTTGGTTCTGAGGGTTGGGCAGATGGGGCACCAGCATCCTCCTCCTGAATGGTCCTCATGATTGCTGCAGAAACTGGGGTCTTTGGGATATGTTGCCTCCTCTGGTTTGAGGTCTTACCAATACCTTGCCCAGCTCCTTGAGAAAGAGATGTCTCCTCTGGAGCTTCACTCTGTTCCAATCTGGGTTCAACACCATCCAGATGACAAACGAGTTGTCTCCCGAGATGCCCAAGATGTTGAAGAATATCACAAGTGGCCAGCGTAGGGTTCTTCTTTTTCAACTTTAGCCAGTCACTAGCTTGTCTAAATTGTCCACCCCTGCTTTTGTGGCATTGTAATCCATTATAATTTCTGTTTTTGTTATGTTAAAAAAAAAAATATGTTCCTGGCCACAGAATCTCCCATCCCTATACAGCGTACTCGTGAGTACCACATTTTTGCCTTTCTTTGGTATGTAGGACAGTAGGTACGTGTCGGACGTGAACAGAAACTTAGAGGGATTGATCGACCTGTTCTATGCATTCAACAGCTGAGGTCAGAGCTCTCGTGAGTACCACATTTTTGCCTTTCTTTGGTATGTAGGAGAGTAGGGACGTGTCGGCCGTGAACAGAAACTTAGAGGGATTGATAGGCCTGTTCTATGTATTCAACAGCTGAGGTCGGAGCTCTGGCATGTTTTTTGTACTGTTCCTACCATCGTCAGGATCCTCTTGAGGAGCTACTGTCCCAGCTTGTGTGAATTAAAAAAGTTATCCTATGTGATGCTGTGGCCACCTGTGTCAGGTCCAGGTCAACACGCATCCCTTGGTGTTTATCAGGGGTTCCTCCATCTGGCTTCCAGGCATATGATGAAACAGCATCACAGGCAACCCAGATCTTGATTCCATATTTTGCGGGATTAGACGGTATGTACTGCCTGAAGGGGCCCCTAAATGGCATAAACTGCTCATCAACAGTAACGCTGGGCCCAGGGTTGTAAAACAGGGGAAGGCGGTCCATCCACTTGTCCCACACTGACCTGCTTGCAGCTAGCTTGTCTTTCTGTCACCAGGCTGGTCTGGGGTCTCGGTCATCGAAGCGGATAATCCTGGATAATCCTAGATCTCCTCTAGAGCAGTGATGTTTTGGGGCTGTTGCTGGGCAACACGGACTTTCAACTCCCTCCAGAGATTTTCTATGGGGTTGAGATCTGGAGACTGGCTAGGCCACTCCAGGACCTTGAAATGCTTCTTACGAAGCCACTCATTCGTTGTCCGTGCGGTGTGTTTGGGATCATTGTCATGCTGAAAGACCCAGCCACGTTTCATCTTCAATGCCCTTGCTGATGGAAGGAGGTTTTCACTAAAAATCTCACGATACATGGCCCCATTCATTCTTTCCTATACACGGATCAGTCGTCCTGGTCCCTTTGCAGAAAAACTGCCCCAAAGCATGATGTTTCCACCCCCATGCATCACAGTAGGTATGATGTTCTTTGGATGCAACTCAGCATTCTTTGTCCTCCAAACACGACGTGTTTAGTTTTTAACAAAAGTTATATTTTGGTTTCATCTGACCATATGACATTCTCCCAATCTTCTTCTGGATCATGCAAATGCTCTCTAGCAAACTTCAGACAGGCCTGGACATGTACTGGCTTAAGCAGGGGACACGTCTGGCACTGCAGGATTTGAGTGCCTGGCGGCGTAGTGTGTTACTGATGGTAGGCTTTGTTACTTTGGTCCCAGCTCTCTGTAGGTCATTCACTAGGTCCCCCTGTGTGGTTCTGGGATTTTTTCTCACCGTTCTTGTGATCATTTTGACCCCACGGGGTGAGATCTTGCGTGGAGCCCCAGATCGAGGGAGATTATCAGTGGTCTTGTATGTCTTCCATTTCCTAATAATTGCTCCCACTGTTGATTTCTTCAAACCAAGCTGCTTAAATATTGCAGATTCAGTCTTCCCAGCCTGGTGCAGGTCTACAATTTTGTTTCTGATGTCCTTTGACAGCTCTTTGGTCTTGGCCATAGTGGAGTTTGGAGTGTGACTGTTTGAGGTAGTGGACAGGTCTCTTTTATACTGATAACAAGTTCAAACAGGTGCCATTAATACAGGTAACGAGTGGAGGACAGAGAAGCCTCTTAAAGAAGAAGTTACAGGTCTGTGAGAGCCAGAAATCTAGCTTGTTTGTAGGTGACCAAATACTTATTTTCCACCATAATTTGCAAATAAATTCATTAAAAATCCTACAATGTGATTTTCTGGATTTTTTTCTTCTCATTTTGTCTATCATTGTTGAAGTGTACCTATGATGAAAATTACAGGCCTCTCTCATCTTTTTAAGTGGGAGAACTTGCACAATTGGTGACTGACTAAATACTTTTTTGCCCCACTGTATTTAATCTATTTTGAATTTAGGCTGTAAAATGTGGAATAAATCAATTGGTATGAATACTTTCTGAATGCATTGAGTTAACAAAACATTAGGAACACCTTCCTAATATTCAGATTGCACCCACGTTTTCTCTCAGAAGAGCCTCAATTCGCCGAGTTATGGACTATACAAGGTGTCAAAGGGGTCCACAGGGATGCTGGCCCATGTGGACTCCAGTGCTTCCCACAGTTGTGTCCTTTGGGGGGTGGACCATTCTTGATACACACCGTGAAACTGTTGAGTGTGAAAACCTAGCACTGATTGAATCGGATTAACAGTGACCTCAATGAGGTATTATAGCTTTCACCTGGATTCACCTGGTCAGTCTATGCCATGGAAAGAGCAGTTGTTCCTCACGTTTTGTGCACTCAGAGTTCATATCTCACATAATAGAACACAGTCTACCATACAAGATCATTCAAAGTGCAAACCATTCACAGTGGAATTCTCTATTTTCTCCACTAGAAGGTGCGCTTTAACAACATACACTTTGGTTCGTCACTACACAACAAGTCTACTAACCGGTCTATCTCAAGAAGGATGGGCATTATATGTGTAATGAGCTCAGAGCTGATGGCAATAATGGATTATATGATTTCTCACAAATGCGTCTTCTCCAAGGCCTCCGTCTCCACAGGGTGTTCTGTTGTTGATGGTGATGATGTGATTACTGACAGGGTTGACAGCTACACCACTGTAGATGGAGTTGTAATCTCCTCTCTCTACCTCCAGAGGGAGAGAGGTTGGTAATGATATTAGGTGTGTAATCATTAATCCAAACTGTTGCAACTAGAACTAGAGTTTCTATTGGACAATGTCAGGTAGGTCCCTACCTGTTCCGTTTGCTTACATTTTAAGTAACAGAATCGGCGTAATGAATACAGCCCAGGGAGCTGCTGGTCTGGTTGAGTCTATTCTCTCCTCTGTACAAGGACAAGATCACATCTTGCACACATCTGAACAGCTCGAGCTTTAGAGCAATGAACCGTTTGTTTGGATGGACAAGGCTCATGCTGCTATGTTTCGTAATTGATGGTATGTTTCTTTTGTTGTTACTGATTTGCTTCACTAACACAAAGTGTTCAATGTTTTAATTGGTAACTTTTGATCTATCATACGTTTGTACGCTTGTTGTGTTTCTTGACAAGGGAGCCAAGACTAGGGCTGTAGTGTGTGTAGCACAGACCGAATGGGAATATTTACATTAAGGGATAGATACAGACAGAGACTAGTTTCTAAAAAAGAGCAATTTCATGGGATGAAAGAGGTGTAGGCTATAAAAGTGTGTGTGATCTATACACCAACTACAGAGTATGCCAATACTTTATTGATTCATAAACTAATTGAGATGAGAGATTAACAATCTTTTGGAAACAACAGGCAGACAACCTTTTATAATTCTCGGAGACTGAGACTGTAGCTAGTCATTTGAAATTAACTCACAGAGCTCACAGGCTCACTGTGTTTAGGCTCACAGTGCCTGTCCAGGGGAGGCATAGCTTTTCAAATCTTATGGGGCTTTCACAACAAATTGGTTTATCTGAACTCTGGCGCATTTCCCCGTTATTTCGTATCGTTGAACTGGTGTGAACACTATCCCATAGTCAGGAGTGCATTAACATAACAACAATCAAAACAATCAATTCATAATACATTAGTTGCTCCGCTCATAAGGTTGTTAACATACTCTTATCTTACTCAAATCAATCAGTCAGTTAAAATAATATAATTTACTTAAAAATCATAATTAAACCCCAATTCATTACTCAACCCGAATTTAGAATGACAATGCTTAGTGTTTCACATCAGTTAAGCTATCACTTAAAGACAAAACCCTCAACTTAATGCACACCGACTCTGGCAGAATGTACATTTAACATACAGTATAATTATCCACAATTCTAATATTAACTTCCTAATCATGATCATAATTACAGATCAGTATCTCAAAGCATTCTTAGTCTAAATTACTATACATTTAGCAGTGTAAACCTCCACGATCAACCTGATACCCCAAATGACAATTTTAGACATTCCGAAATCAATTACAACCATTCGATACATAAACATTATTAAAAACATAATATCGTAATTTCAACCATAAGCCCTATTGTAAAATGTATGATTTCCCCCGTCATTAATCTACACACAATGTCCTATAATGACAAAGCAAAAACTTTATTTTTTAAACATTTTTGCAAATGAATAAAGTCATCTTGTTTTCCATGTAAAATAGTCTTTGGGCCTCAAAAACATTATCCACATCAAATAAAATGTTTAGAATTGGAGAAATTGATGTTTTCTCTCTTGCAAGTCATATGGTAAGTGTTAATGATTTAAAGTCAATTACATTCTAGTCGAAAATTCTAGTGAATAGGATCCTAAACCATTTTCGATGAAATTATGTTTGGTATGTGAGTTTGTGTGGGTGAGACACAAACATAGAAAGATATTAGGCTTATACCGTATGCATACTTTATTATCATGTGCCTGGAGTATGTACGCTGGAGGCTCCCTTAGTATGCAAATCGGTGATGATGAAGATCATGTTAATCTTTACCAATTTGCATATCTCATTCGCTTAGAAAATGTGAAAACAATGTTTCACAAAAGCACTGTACAGTTACACTCTCAGGCCTACACACCCCCCCAAAAAATGTAAATCAAAATCAAATCAAATTGTATTAGTCACATGCGCCGAATACAACCTTACAGTGAATTGCATACTTATGAGCCCCTAAAAACAATGTAGTTTTAAGAAATACGGATAAGAATAAGAAATAAAAGATGTAAGTAATTAAAAACAGTAGTAAAAAACAATAGCGAGACTATATACAGAGGGGTACCGGTAAAGAGTCTATGTGCTGGGGCACCGGTTATATGTACATGTAGGTAGGGTTATTAAAGTGACTATGCATAGATGATAACAACAGAGTGTAGCGGGGGAGGGGGGTTATGGTCTGGGTAGCCGTTTGATTAGATGTTAAGCAGTCTTATGGCTTGGGGGTAGAAGGTGTTTAGAAGGAGGAGCCTCTTTGACCTAGACTTGGCGCTCTGGGTACTGCTTGCCATGTGGTAGCAGAAAGAACAGTCTATGACTATGTTGGCTGGAGTCTTTGATCATTTTTAGGGCCTTCCTCTGACACCACCTGGTTTACAAGTCCTGAATGGCAGGAAGCTTGGCCCCAGTGATGTACTGGGCCGTTAGCATCCACCCTCTGTATTGCCTTGCAGTTGGATTCCGAGCAATTGACATACCAGGCAGTGATGCAACCAGTCAGGATGCTCTCGATGTAAAACCTTTTGAAGATCTGAGGACTCATGCTAAATCTTTTCAGTCACCTGAGGAGGAATAGGTTTTGTCATTCCCTCTTCATGACTGTCTTGGTGTGCTTGGACCATGTTAGTTTGTTGGTGATGTGGACACTAAGGAACTTGTAGCTCTCAACCACTGCAGCCCCATTGATGAAAATGGGGGCATGCTCAGTCATCTTTTTCCTGAAGTCCACAATCATCTCCTTTGTCTTGATCACATTGAGGGAGAGGTTGTTGTCCTGGCACCACACGGCCAGGTCTCGGACCTCCTCCCAATAGACTGTCTGGTTGTTGTCGGTGATCAGACCTACCACTTTTGTGTCATCTGCAAACTTAATGATGGTGTTGGAGTCGTGCCTGGCCGTGATGTCATGAGTGAACAGGGAGTACAGAAGGGGACTGAGCACGCACCCTTGAGGGGCCCCTGTGTTGAGGATCAGCGTGCGGATGTGTTGTTACCTACCCTTATCACCTAGGGCCGGCCCATCAGGAAGTCCAGGATCCAGCTTCAGAGGGAGCTGTTTGTGAGTTGGTCAGCGCAGTACACGTCCTGGTAATCCATCTGGCCCTGCGGGCCGGTGAATGTTGACCTGTTTAAAGGTCTTACTCACATCGGCTGCGGAGAGCATGATCACACAGTCTTCCAGAACAGCTGGTGCTCTCATGGATGTTTCAGTGTTATTTGCCACGAAACGGGCATAGAAGTAGTTTAGCTCGTCTGGTAGGCTCGCGTCACTGGGCAGCTCTCGGCTGTGCTTCACTTTGTAGTCTTTGAAAGTTTGCAAGCCATGCCATGTCCGACGAGCGTCAGAGCCGGTGTAGTATGATTCGATCTTAGTCCTGTATTGACGCTTTGACCGTTTGATGGTTTTGTCGGAGGGCATAGCGGGATTTCTTATAAGTTTATAAATGACTTTATGCTCCTTGAAAGCTGCAGCTCTAGCCTTTAGCTCAGTATGGATGTTGCCTGTAATCCACCGATTGTGGTTGAGTTACGTAGGGTCAATGTGGGGACAACGTCATCGATGCACTTATTGATGAAGCCAGTGACTGATGTGGTGTCGGAGGAATCCCAGAACATAATCCAGTCTGAGCTAGCATAACAGTCCTGTAGCTTAACATCTGCTTCATCTGACCACTTTTTTATTGATCTAGACACTGGTGCTTCCTGCTTTACATTTTGCTTGTAGGCAGGAATCGGGAGGATAGAATTATGGTCAGATTTACCTAATGGAGGGCGAGGGAGAGCTTTGTATGTGTCTCTGTGTGTGGAGTAGAGGTGGTCCAGAGTTTTTTCCCCTCTGGTTGCACATTTAACATGCTGATAGAAGTTTAGTAAAAACGATTTAAGTTTTCCTCCATTAAAGTCCCCGGAGAGCCACCTCATGATTTGTTTTTGAATGGTCTAAGATCCCTCCCTATGTGTTCTCCAATCTCATAAAACATTTTATAAAAAGGCTCAGTGTCGTTATCCTTGCTGGAGTATTGAAAACAGGAAATACAATTATCGTGACCCCCATCTTTTTTTTCTCCATTTTTTGTATTACTTGTAAAACAAATCTCTTAATCTGAACAATTGAATTTGTATAAAATAATATATTTTTCAATGTTTGGAGTGTGCAATATAGTTCAGTATATAGTTTTTTTTTGCTCATCTTTATCATGTGATCCAATAATTCCCGACCACACTGTACAGACAATTTATACAGTTCACTATAGAAGGACAAATACATTATGTACATTGAGCTAATAACCTGGGTAACCTAACCACATACAGTAAGCCTATGTCTCTTCAGAGGATGTGACAATGAAACCAGTGCTTCATATGAGAACAGGATCCACCACCTCTCAGTTTTGGACTGTTTCATTCCGAAACCTATTTTCCAGGATCCAGTACCTCTTGTGGCATGAACAGCGGCTCCCCGTCATTCAGGGCAGGTGAGGCACCGTTTTGAGCCTCACCTGTTTAGCTAATGGAAATGTGTTGAATATCCCTCTATCATTTGCTTTTCAATGATACTTGAATGTTTTATTTTGTAGGAAAAGAAAACAATCAATTGGTGAAAGATTTTCCCTTGCTCAGAGAATGTATGTGAACTCAACTACAGACCAAATATTAAACTACCAGTCCTTAAACTTTGTTTCCTGACCTTCACCATCACATCAGACCTGTTATTAGCTAAGAAGACCTGTGATACTCAAGTCAATAGTGTTGTTCCAGGCTACTACATTGTAGACGTGCTGCACAAATCTACTAATGATTGAATGTCATTGTTATCTTGTGACATCAGATTGCAATATCATATGGATGCGGTTACTGACATGTTAAGCACTTATCCAGGTATTGTGAGATTTATTGTGTGACTGTTAAGCAGACCTCCTGGAATACTGCTATTGTGTTGATATCAAGTCTCTCTCTGTCCACAGTTCTCTGTGCTTCCCAGCAAACAGTCAACACTGAGACTCAGGAGGTGAAAGGCATCGTGGGAAAGACTTTATCTTTTCCAGAGAGAGTGTTTAAAACTGGATATGTAAGGTATGGAGAAGACACTACTGCAAGTGTGATCAATGGACAAAGCCATATAGATTCAGATGGGAGATTTAAAAATCGCCTTCACTGGGACAATGTGACAGGATTATTCAGTCTGTCAGATCTACAGATAGAAGATGCTGGGGTTTATTCTGTGGAGAATAAAGACGGAGAGAAGAGGATACCTAAATTTAACCTCACTCTTTACTGTAAGTGTGTGTGTGTGTGTGTGTGTGTGAGAGTGTGAGAGTGTGTGTGTGTGTGTATGTGTGCTATATTACAAAAACATTCAATATAAGTTCCATTCCTCCAATGTATTTGCTATTTGTCTTCCAGATGTTGTTTCCAAACCTCAGGTGACAGAGTGTGACAGCAGCTCCTGTAGTGTGGTGTGTTCTGTGGACAATGAAAAAGAGGTGACCTTGACCTTGTACAGGGGAGAGGAAATACTAACCCAGACCAGCAGTCCTGATCTCATCACTGATCTCTCTCTCCGTTTGGAGGTAGAGGGAAAGGACTACAACTCCACCTACAGCTGTGTGGCTTCCAACCCTGTCAGCAATGAGACAGTTCTTGTCCCAAAATGTTGCAGTGAAGATGGCCATCCCAAGGAGACAGGTAAGAGTATCAATTCTGAATTAAAGCCATCCAGAAAATAGCAACTACCAAAATAATTAAGTGGAACTATTAGTTCAGCCCATTTAAAACATACTTTACACAAATCGTTTCCTTGTTTTTATTTATTTCAGACATGAATGAGAGGACATGGGGTATGCTTATTATTGCTGTATTCTGCGTTATGGTGGCCTCAGGACTGGTTGGACTTGCAATCAATCGAAAGAAGAGGGGAAATGAACACTCACAAGGCAGGTATTCATCTTTTAGAGGTCTGAGGTCAGTCAAAACAAGTCATCATCTGCCTTTTTTTATTATCAAGAATAGTATTTTGGAAAAAGTAGGAACTGTTTACTTGAACACAGGATGCAGGTCAAATAAAGTGGCACACTTCCTCTGCTTGGTCAGACAGTATTATTATCATCTCAGACCTTCACACACACAAACACACTCTGACAATCATTACTTTAAAGATTGGCTTCTATGGTGCCAAAAAGACCGCCAGCAGAGAGACAGGTACCCATCGTAGCAGTAGTCGTGAGGGTTTACAGAACCTGTTCAGGAGATGAGCGTCTGTACGTCTCTGTCAGTTAGTCACACCCCCGCCTTATATCTAATTGACTTTATTTGTCTTCATAGATTCATCCGAAGGAGTGCAAGTTGACAATGAGTATGCAACGATTATTTACATAAAACAAACAGATAACCAGGTTAGTAATAATGCTACAGGCTGATAGACAATAAACCAGCTTTTGCAGCCCTCATGTCTACAACTGTAAGCTTGAACACTATGAAAACATCTTCTATCTGTAGGCCTGAAAGACTGAATGATCCTGTCATATTGTCCAAGGTGATTTTTAAGTCTTGAATTGCACATACCACCTGAGTTTGATACCAGGCCTGATGTCATTGCAAGCAGTTTTGCCCATATCATATGGTTGGGTTGCACAATGAGAAGCAACGCAGCACATATGGTATATAGTAATGCCTTCGATCTTCATATAGTCTTTTAGAGCATGTGCAAAGTCTGTGGACTTTTAAAGTTAGGCTTTGTGGTTCCACCCACTAGTTGTAGGAAAGATCCTAGATGTGTTGTGATGACAGTTGAGTTCCCTATTGCAGAAAAATGAAAGTAGACAAGAGAGCGTCAGATGTGTCTTGTTTCTTTCCCCTGGCACAAAGTATCTAATAATGAAACATATTATTATTTTTTGTTGTTGGTGCTTTCCTACCCACTTTCTCTGTCCCTTTTTCCCTGTACCTCTCATTCCTTCCTTCCTCCCTACCTCCCTCTCCGTGTCTAGGAGGAGCGAAGAGGTATACCAGAACTGGAGTCGCGTAGAGACAACTCTGAAATGGCATCCGTTTATGATTCACTCCAGTTACATCGCATGGCTGCCAGCGGGAATGTTGACACAGCATGACGGAACAAAACTGGAAGTCACTGAGAAGCCAAAATGATAACTCATGAAGAGGACATTTAAACAAAATGAAAGTTTAAAAAAATATTCACCCAGAAAACCTTTTCGAGGCACAGTTGTTATGGGAGAAAATTCCCCTGCAACTGTTGCGCTGATATAAGTTCAGGGTTTCTTTGTAGGTCATTCTCACAGACCTGTCAAATAGAGACCTCGATAGCGTCCACTGATACGGACCAATTCAATAACTATTGAGTTAGTAGCAGGATCAGGATAATCCTTATTTTCAGATGCCTTTTGTCCCAAATCCTAATGTATAGGTTAAAACAAATGGAACATGTATTTTAATACTGGGCGCAACTTTGGTTTTTGAATCGGGGGGGACCGATCGGATAAACACTCCAAACAGCTTACCCGCCCACTCGAGGCGTCCGCATGGTCCTAAAGCACACCATTGCCTCGTTTTGTATCACATTCCAATGATAAAACTGGGGGGGGGGGGGACAAAAATGCTATTTCAGAATGTGGGGGGGGATGTGGCACCCATGGTGTTTGCTATTCTACTGCTGAACCAAAGCTTCTTTTCAATAATGACTGTTCTGTTGTTTAAATGACTGTATATTTTATAGCTGCTCATTGTTTAGCTTGCAGCTTTGTATAGTACATAAAAGAGCAGGCGTTTGAGATAAAGCCACCTACTCGTTGGCAGCTATGACTGTTAGACTACTTTAGGTCCATAGATTTAATAACAAAAGGTCCATAGATTTACTTTTTTTAATGTAGATCTTGATTTGCCATTTGATCTTGAGTGTTTTTTTTACTCTTCTTATCGCTATTTGCAAAATGTTGTTCTGGCCTAACTTGTCTCTCTTAATTAGCTTGTTTCATTTATTATGATGGATAATTTATTTTGCTGAAATATGTTGATCTGTCATTCTTATTGAGAGCAAGTCTAAGAAGCGGTACATATGTTCTATGTGCACTATTTCTATGCTTGCCGCGCTTGAGTTTTGCTTTTGTGTATTTTACTTTTGGTTTTGTACAACAGCTTCAAACAGAGGAAAACACAATATGTTTAGTTATGGAAAAGATATTCCACAGCGGTTTAGATGGTACAATGATTCCCCTCGCTATAGTTGCTTGTTTTGTCACATAAACAACCAGGAAATGGAAAGAGTGATTTCTGCATAGAGCATCTATAACATGAGAAGGTTTTGCGGAAAGAAAGTATTTCTGTCAACCCAATAGATGGTTATCACGTCAACTGGCTTCACACGGAGTGATAGACAAACGCGAGCATCACACAGACAGACAGTGGCAATATTGCTGGAAATTAATTGGCAGATATTGTGTTTAGTTATTTTAACAACCAATTAATCCAATAGCAAAAAAAAATATGATACATGTTTCAAAATTGCCCTTTGAATGTAGTATGTTACAGTACTGTAAAATCCAGTACATTACACAGCTTTCACATTAGGCAATACACTTGCACTACCCATAACAATTTACTGAACATCCAATTTCCACAATTCAGGCCAAAGAGTTCAATCTTGGTTTCATCACACCAGATAATCTTGTTTCTTGTGGTCTGAGAGTCCTTTAGGTGCTTTTTGGCAAACTCCAAGCAGGCTGTCATGTGCCTTTTTCTGAGGAGTGGCTTCCGTCTTGCCACTCTACCATAAAGGCCTGATTGGTGGAGTGCTGCAGAGGTGGTTGTCCTTCTGGAAGGTTCTTCCATCTCCACAGAGGAACTCTGGAGCTCTGTCAGAGTGATCAAGGCCCTTCTCCCCCGATTGCTCAGTTTGGCCCGAGAGGCCAGCTCCCGGAAGAGTCTTGGTGGTTCTAAACTTCTTCCATTTAAGAATGATGGAGGCCGCCGTGTTCTTGGGGGACCTTCAATGCTGCAGACGTTTATTTGGTACCTTCCCCCAGATCTGTGGCTCAACACAATCCTGACTCTGAGCTCTACGGACAATTCCAACAACTCCTATCAAGTTGTCCAAACATCTCAAGGATGATCAATGGAACAGGATGCACATGAGCTCTATTTCGAGTCTCATAGCCAAGGGTCTGATTACTTATGTAAGTCATGTATTTCTGTTTTTCGTTGCCATTATGTGGTATTATGTGTAGGCTGTAACGTAACAAAATGTGGAAGAAGTGAATGGGTCTCAATACTTTCCGAATTCGCTATATATATTATAATTGTTTTGTGTATTTTGTTGTAAATTTCAATTCACCCCAGAATAAATTCTTACAGTGTAGCTATGTGGTTGAGAGGGTACAATTCCAAAGAAATGTACCATCTTACTGCCCTCCTGTTTCCAATCTGTCTTAATAAAGCATAGAAACAAATAAAGGTGGAATTCTACGAAAAATATTCTCAATGGGCCCTTAAAATCAATAAATATTATGCTTTAACCATTTGCATTTCTCAACCATTGATTGTGTTATTGTGTTTTGATGCTGCCTTTTACATGCACTGAAACCCCCACAAAAAAAAATGTTTTTACAACACTCTCTTAACAATTCCAATATGTAGGTTTAACACTTAATTTCTGTGTATTAAAACACTTACGTTGAGTTTACATACAAACACCAGATCTCAGTTTACTGCCTGCCCAACTGTACAGCACCCACTTTCACAGGAAGGTTGAGGCGATTATATCAAGTACCTCAGTCACCCGAGCCAAGGCATGTTCACCTTGCTACCATCTAGAAGATTGAGACAGTATTGGTGCATCAAAGCTGTGAACGAGAGAAAAACAGCTTCTACAGTTGATGGTGGAAGTTTACATACACTTAGGTTGGAGTCATTAAAACTTGCTTTTAACCACTCCACAAATTTCTTGTTAACAAACTATAGATTTGGCAAGTCGGTTAGGACATCTACTTTGTGCTTGACACAAGTCATTTTTCCAACAATTGTTTACAGACAGATTACTTCACTTATCATTCACTATATCACAATCCCAGTGTGTCAGTAGTTTACATACACTAAGTTGACTGTGCCTTTAAACAGCTTGAAAAATTCCAGAAAATGACGCCATGGCATGAGAAGCTTCTGATAGGCTAACTGACATCATTTGAGTCCATTGGAGGTGTACCTGTGGATGTATTTCAAGGCCTACCTTCAAACTCAGTGCCTCTTTGCTTGACATCATGGGAAAATAAAAAGAAATCAGGCAAGATCTCATAAAAACAATTGTAGACCTCCACAAGTCTGGTTCATCCTTTTGAGCAATTTCCAAACGCCTGAAGGTACCTCATTCATCTGTACAAATAAACACCATGGGACCACGCAGCCGTCATACCGCTCAAGGAGGAGACACGTTCTGTATCCTAGAGAACGTACTGTGGATCGAAAAGTGCAAATCAATCCAGGACAACAGCAAAGGACCTTGTGAAGATGCTAGAGGAAACAGGTACAAAAGCATCTATATCCACAGTAAAACGAGTCCTATATCGGCATAACCTGAAAGGCCGCTCATCAAGGAAGAAGTCACTGCTCCACATAACCTGAAAGGCCGCTCATCAAGGAAGAAGTCACTGCTCCAAAACTGCCATAAAAAAAAGCCAGACTGCCGTTTGCAACTGCACATGGGGACAAAGATCATTATTTTGGGAGAACTGTCCTCTGGTCTAATGAAATAAAAATAGAACTGTTTGACCATAATGACCACCGTACTGTTTTGAGACGTTCTACTTGTACAATGTAGTTTCACTAAGCAGTCAAAAATTAAGAAAAACCCTTGAAAGAGTAGGTGTTCTAAAACTTTTGACCGGAAGTGTACGTTCCTGTAAAACATCCAGTGCCGGTCTACACCTTTGAGTGCACAGACAGAAAGAGCTGTCTTCTTCACCTCAACTCAACGCATGCGTTTGTGCTTTCCTCTGTGTGTTTGTCTGTGTGTCAGTTGATGAGGGAAAATCAGACTGAGAAGACAGCACGTTGAGCTGACGTTTGTGGAGCATCGGACGTGTGATTGCAGATAATTAAGCATAATATCGTCTGACATGTAATGCAATCGAAGTCATTCAAAATATGAACAGCACTTTCACCCAGGCACATTCTCTTTAAAACTGGGTTTTATTCACTGGGAACGAGATGGAAGCAACAGGCCGATTCGACCATATCGAATAAGAAAAGCTTGCTTTCATTTTCCGTTGCCAAACCTTTTGAAATGGTGCTCGCTAATGATTGTGAATTAACCTGATGAGACTCATATCGCCTGTCGTCTTGTTTTTAGACTCAGGAAGATGCATTTGAATGAGAGGTGAGGAAATAAATGATTACTTCTATGGATACAGACCTGTAATTATGTAGCACTTTATTTGACAGTACAGTAACGGTAAAACGGTAAAAATGTTTGTTCCTGTGGATTTCTTAATTCAAGCACCACTCCTTTCCCTGCTCTGTCTCCGCAGTCCCAGAGTCAGCATCCATCCCAGTAGGAGGAAGCACAGGAAGAGATCCAAAGACTGTGGCAAGTAAGTGTCACTAGACTGCCCTCAGCTGGTGATGGGAAGTCTTACATGCACACATAGATAGATACACCAGAGAGAGTGAGAGAGGAGAGAGAAGAGAGAGAGAAACTTAATTGCCTACACATAATACTGATACAATTGCGGTGGTGGGAGCCTTCAGCTCAGCATTCAACACCATAGTGCCCTCAAAGCTCATCACTAAACTAAGGACCAAACACCTGGTAAGGGTAGGTAACAACACATCCGCCATGCTGATCCTCACCAAGGGGGCCCCTCAGGGGTGCGTACTCAGTCTCCTCCTGTACTCCCTGTTCACTCACGGCTGCATGGCCAGGCACCACTCCAACACCATCATCAATATTGCAGATGACACAACAGTGGAAGGCCTGATCACAGACAACGATGAGACAGCCTATGGGGAGGAGGTCAGAGACCTGGCCGTGTGGTGCCAGGACAACAACCTTTCTCTCAAAGTGATCAAGACAAAGGAGATGATTGTGGACTACATGAAAAGGAGCATGCCCCCATTCTCATCAACTGGGCTGTAGTGGAGCAGGTTGAGACCTTCAAGTTCCTTGGTGTCCACATCACCAACAAACTATCATGGTCCAAACACATTAAGACAGACGTGAAGAGGGCAAGACAAAGCCTATTCCCCCTCAGGAGACTGAAAAGATTTGGCATGGGTCCTTAGATCCTCAAAAGTTTCTACAGCTGCAACATCGAGAGCATCCTGACTGGTTGCATCACTGCCTGGTATGTCAACTGCTCTGCCTCCGACTGCAACGCACTACAGAGGGTAGTGCAAACGGCCCAGTACATCACTGCGGCCAAGCTTCCTGCCATCCAGGACCTCTATACCAGGCAGTGTCAGAGGAAGGCCACCCTAGTCATAGACTGTTCCCTCTGCTACCGCACGGTACGCAGTACCGGAGCACCAAGTCTAGGTCAAAAATGCTTCTTAACAGCTTCTACCCCCAAGCCATAATACTCCTGAACAGCTAATCAAAGGGCTACCCAATCCCCTATTTTATGCTTCTGCTACTCTCTGTTTATTATCTTTGCATAGTCACTACATCTACCTACATGTACATATTACCTCAAATCACTGTAAGGGCTACACCTGTTGTATTCGGCGCATGTGACAAATAAAATGTGATTTGATTTGAGGGATCATCTGTAACGGCAGATTTCCTCCTCTTCGTCTGAAGAGGAGTAAGTATCGGACCAAGATGTTGACGATTTTAATAAGAAAAGCACTGAACACTATGGAATACAAAAACCATAAACGAATACATGAAATAACCAAACCGAAACAGTACCGTGTGGCGACAAACACACACACGGAAACAAACACCCACAAACCAACAGTGAAGCCCAGGCTACCTAAATATGGTTCTCAATCAGGGACAACGATAAGCAGCTGCCTCTGATTGAGAACCATATGAGGCCAAACACAGAAATAGAAAAACATAGAAACACAAACATAGACTGCCCACCCCAAATCACGCTCTGACCATACTAAAAAAAAGACAAAACAAAGGAAATAAAGGTCAGAACGTGACATCATCAACTAGATTCAGCCGATTGCCAATTTTTTTCTTGAGCGGACTAGAGGCCAAAATATAATTACAAATAATGTTAGACTGCAAATTGACCGCAAGAAGCCCGAACAGATATAATATTTGACTAAAATATTCAAAGCTTGCTTACATTTGTAGACAATCAGGTACCTCTATTATGCTTGGGAATACTTGAACAGATTTCTTAATTAAAAATCACTTGGAGCTGATTTCCTGATCTCATTCAGAGATCCTCACTGAACTTCTGGAGAGAGTTTGCTGCACTGAAAGTAAAGGGGCTGAATAATTTTGCACGCCCATTTTTTCAGTTTGTGAATTGTTAAAAAAGTTTGAAATATCCAATAAATGTTGTTCCACTTCATGATTGTGTCCCACTTGTTGTTGATTCTTCACAAAAAAATACAGTTTTATATCTTTATGTTTGAAGCCTGAAATGTGGCAAAAGGTCGCAAAGTTCAAGGGGGCCGAATACTTTCGCAAGGCACTGTATATAGTGTATTAAGTGAAGAGTAATGGGTTAGCTATAATTAATAACCTCACTCAATTATATTTTATCTATATTCTCCAGTATTGATTAGAAAACTAATGACAACTGTTAACTTGCTGACTAACGTTAGCTCGTTTTTTGCTTGTTCTGTGCCTTAACTACCTACAAACAGTAACACTACTTCAGCTAACACCAAACAGTTAATGCCCACTACAAACTTTGTAATATCTAATTTCTAGAAAATGTATAACATTGAACTATATATTTGTAACTTGCTTTTCTATCTTGGTAGCGTTATAAAAGTCTTCAACAATGAATAGTTACTTAAAGTTAGCTACATCAAATCAAGTGTACACCCCAAATTCTGTAATTGCATTTTTGGCTGCCCCCCTCCCAGTGACTAAGATCAGGGTGGGGGCCAGCTAGTGGTGACTCGTCTGTAATAGTCTAATGGCCTGGAGACAGAAGCTGTTTTTCGGTCTCGGTCACAGCTTTGATACACCTATACTGTCTCAATCTTCTCGATGGTAGCAGGGTGAAATTGCTGTGGCTCCGATGACTGAGCGCCTTGATGATCTTCTTGGCCTTCCTGTGACAGCGGGTGCTGTACAGTAGGGCAGGCAATAAGTTGAGATCTGGTGTTTGTATGTAAACCCAATTTAAGTGTTTTAATTCACAGCAATTAAGTTCTCTGAAACACTCAACCTAAATATTCGTGTTTTTAAGAGTGGTGTGAAAACACTTGTAGAGATTTCCGTTTATAGAAAAGGTAGCATCAAAACATAAATGATCTGTTTCTCATACAACCAATTAAATCTCTGGTTTTAATCACCTTGCATTTCTTATCTTGTTTTTAGAGGATTGTGGGTAATAAAAAAATACAGATTTCATGATTCTTTCACACAATATTTGCATCATCCAAAGTGATACGCTACTATGCACAGTCTTCCCAGAGCCACCAGTCATACGCTTTAAGAGATGTCCTACCCTAAATGACAAACTAGTCCACAGCTACTTTCCTGGTGACTCTCAAAAGACTTGGCTCGACCACAAGCCCAGGGGCTCTTTTAAATGCAACCACAGAAAAAGTACTTTGTTGACACAGCTTCTAAAACCGAGTATCAAGTTAAGTGTTTAAATAACTGTAAAACTACTACTCATGTCATCTGCAAATTGTATTCTACATTGGATGGACAAAGAGACAGCTTCAAGACCGCTTAGCGGAACACAAGTATGCCATACGAGTAGGCAACAAAAACTACCCCATGACAAGGCACAAGTCCTTACACCATGGCAACCCTGCCTCCCTACAAGCTATGGGTATTGATCATGTTCCGGACTCAATTAGAAAAGGGGACCGTCCTAAACAGCTAAACCAAAGGGAAAGCTTTTGAATTTACAAACTAGTGGCCAATAATTTCCCTGATTTAAATGAAGATGAGGATTTCTCACCTTTACTGTAGTCGTGAGGCATCCCTTTGCTGTCATCTAGTGGACATATTTAATTATTGCCCTCAACATGTTCAGACTCCTTGTTTGCTGTGGTCTAGCAAACTATAAAATAGGTGGCTCTCCTACTCTTACCACTTTGCCCAGTCATATTTCATGTTCAAACTTTTTTTTGGGGGGGGGGGGGGATTTCCGATGCTTTATCGTATCTTTGTTCTCCCTGACGAAGGCCATGCAGTCAAACCACGTCAGAGTTTGTAATCTTTGTTTCCATTGAACATGCCATAGAAATAAGGGCATTATAATTAGTTATATGAAGAGTGCCTTGGTCCTCCTTTCTTTTTAACGTTGTATGCATGTTTGATGAAAGAAAAGTATATTTAGATATTAGTATTAAGCTTGCTGTGCCATGACGATTAATGGATCATGATGAACGGACATCAAAAACCATCAGGAAAATGAATGTTCAATGAGGAGAGCACCCATTCCCACATCCAGGATTGTCAATGTGAAGGATTGTGTGGTATCGGTGGAGAAAGTTGTGTGTGTTAGTTGTGGGGGCTGGAGATCGGAGGTGTCCAGTGAGAGAAAGGGAGACTGAGGTTGCCAGGGTTGGAGTAGTACAGAAAACATATTACACCAAAGCAGTGAAGACAAAAAGAGGAAGATATGTACAGGGTGAGGGATCCTGAGAGGATTCCTGTGAGTAGGCAGAGACCAAGAGACAGTGATGGGAAGAATATGTGCTTCAGTAAGGTGGGCCTTTTAGTATTTATAGCCACAGTTGTCAATTATACTGCAGAAATGGATTGAAAGTCACAGAACATAGAGGTTGTGGAGGCAGCAGCAGAGAAGTACTTTGGATTGCAAGGATTTACTGCAGAACAGCTGCAGGGGGTGTTGGGTAGTAGTGGTATATCTTCTCAGGCTATTGGTCTGGAGTATGACGAGGTATGGCTAACCAGAAGAATTATTAGTCACTTGCAAGTGCAAAATCCCAAATTCTTGCAGGTTAACCTCCCAGTGGAGGCTCCTCAGAGGAGGAAGGGGAGGACCATCCTCTTCAGTGAATTTCATGCAAATAAAAATAGTGAAACATTTCAAAAGTTATCCTTTATAGATAAAACTATACTAAATACACTGTATTTATATTCCAGTCTCTGACATTGCTCGTTCTGATATTTCTTAATTCCTTTCTTTTGATTTTGGGGATTTGTGTGTATTGTTATAATTGGGGGGTATTATATTATATAGTCATGTTGCACTGTATGTACAAGTGTGAGGTATGAAATGAAAAGGTTATATTTATGCATATCCCACTTCCCCTGAGACACCCTCAGAGAGTGGGGGTCAGGGCCAGGGATCAGCCAATATTGACAGCAACTCTGGAGCAATTAGGGTTAATTCCTTTGCTCACGGGCAGAACGACAGATTTTTACCTTTTGGTTACTGGCCCAACGCTCCAAATCTCCATGCTACCGACAGTATTGCTCTGTTGGAGCTAGAATCATAAGCATTTCACTGCACCTGCAAAACATCTGCAAAATATGTGTATGCTACCAATAATATTTGATTTGATTAGATGTTTGATTAGGAGCACTGCTTTTCATGGTTTCATTACACAACCATGCTGTTTTGAGACTTTCTACTTTTACAGTGTAGTTTCACACAGCAGCCGTCCCTAATCTTTGCTAAGACTCCACCTCGGGGAAGAGACAAATAAAGCACGTACCATATCCTCAAAATGTGAAATTCTATACAATTAATATTACTTTATTTGGCATTAGCCCTACTCTGAATCCTGACATTTTAACACATTCAATGAATCTAGTTTGAACAGGTTTTTGGTGCTCACACCTTTCCCGTGTGGTTGATGATATAAGTCAGAGATGGTTGGTGTACTTCTCCCTGCCACCGTATTTTATAATCTGTGTTTCTCTGCAGCCCCACCACATCCTGTCTAGCTTAGAGACAGAGACCCTAACTACGCTACTCCATAAAGAGAAAAGAAACATAATTCATCATACCCCTTGTATCTTAAAATGATTTCATGAGCATTCAATCCAATTAAGATACTATTGGTGAGCTTGTGGTGGTGTACTTCACAGCAAAAAGAAGATAGTTTAAAACCTGAACACATCTCAAATACATCTCTTACCCTCCTGTCTATGCATGGCAACCACACTTTCCAGGTCCTGCTAAACCTGGCAAATCATTATTACAACATGATTCAAAGCACTTTAAAATGTTTTCCATTTGTTAATACATTCTTTATTATCATGATTGTCAGCGCATAGCAACGTTTTCTACTGCACTCTGAATTGTCTTACTGATGGAGCTCTCTATCTGACTCTCTATCTCTCTCTCTCATTGTGTCTGTCTCTCTTTTCTCTTTCTCCATCTCTCTCCTCTGAAAGTGAGAGGAGAGGCCATATAATGTTAAAATGTCAGCATGCAGCTAGAAAGTCTATTCAGTATACATTGTAAAAATATTTATGTAATTTAGCAGACACTTTTATACAAGGTGACTTACAGTCATGTGTGCATACATGTTTTATGAACGGCTGGTCTCGGGAATCAAACCCACTATCCTGGGGTTGCAAGGGCTATGCTCTACCAATGAGATATGGAAGACTATGCTCCCCTGAGAACTAACAGAGGGCCACTTTGATAACAGGACACAGTTTGAAGCAGTCCTACTGCCTCTGACCACAGAACAACATGCGTCATTATCTGTTCTGTTCATTTCCCCTTCTGTTCAGTTAAAACTACGCTTAGGTTAAAGGTTAGGCACAGAAGTCCTTCATTTGACCAGTGGTGTAAAGTATTTAAGTAAAAAAAAATACTTTAAAGTACTACTTAAGTAGTTTTTAGGGGTATCTGTACTTGACTATTTATATTTTTGACAACTTTGACTTTAAATGTATTTAGTTTTTACTCCGTACATGTTCCCTGACTCCCAGAAGTACTTGTTACATTTTCAATGCTTAGCAGAACAGAAATAGTCCAATTCACGCACTTATCAAGAGAACATCCCTGGTCATCCTTACTGCCTCTGATCTGGCGGACTCACTAAACACAAATGTTTTGTTTCTGAATGATGTCTGAGTGCCCCTGGCTAACCATGAATAAAAAAAACAAGAAAATGGTGCCATCTGGCATGCTTAATAAAAGGATTTTAAGTGATTTATACTTTTACGTGTGATACTTAAGTATATTTAAACCCAAATACTTTTAGACTTTTACTCAATTATATTTTACTTGGTGACTTTCACTTTTACTTGAGTCATTTCCTATTAAGGTATATTTACATTTACACAAGTATGCCAATTGGGTACTTTGTCCACAATTGAATTTGACTAGCTTACTAGCACAGATCTGACTTGTAGGTCACTCTTTATGAGAGTGTCTGCTAAATGTGGGTGCAGGGGACTGAGAGGTGTGTGGTGTCAGCTCTCTTGCATGAGAGAAGCTGTGCAGAGATAGAGGGCGGTTCCACATCTCCCCTATAATGAGAATGAAAGCGACTGACCCATATAGGCTACAGACAACAGAGCGAACAAATAAGCGATAACCACACGCTGACATAGATGGCGATAGAGAAGAGTACATACAGACGTACTAACACACACACAGACAATGTGGGGGTGTTGTGGGGGTTGATGGAATCCATGTATGTTGACACGTTCATTTTGATACATGTATTTGTGTAGTTTTACTTGAGTTATAGCAACCACAAGGCTCCTACTCTCTCTCCGTTTGTGGGTGTTGTTTTGAGACTAACATCAGGGCCTTATTCAAAGATTCTTGCAGAGTGATGTACAGAAGAGGTGTCTGTACAGTATGTTCTATACAACACATTTCTATCAGGACCACACCATGCTTACAGAAAGAGACATGCTACTCTGATCTGATAGAGGAAACATGTGTAACAACCTTCAAATATCTCTACCTGTACATGACCATCTGATCATTTATCACTCCAGTGCTAATCTGCAAAATTGTAATTATTCGCCTACCTCCTCATGCCTTTTGCACACAATGTATATAGACTCCCTTTTTTAGTACTGTGTTATTGACTTGTTAATTGTTTACTCCATGTGTAACTCTGTGTTGTCTGTTCACACTGCTAAGCTTTATCTTGGCCAGGTCGCAGTTGCAAATGAGAACTTGTTCTCAACTAGCCTACCTGGTTAAATAAAGGTGAAATAAAAAATAAATAAAAAAAAGACATTATTGAAAAGATGTAGCAGCTGCACCTTTTAATAGTATTTTCTTTTGAACTGCATTTATTTGTCTTGTCACATGAACTATCATTTACCATTCTCTCTGATGGACATTAACATTCAGTAACCTTCATTGTAATCTACATAATATCCTGGCCTGATACCCTGGCCTGATACCCTGGCCTAACACCTGGACTTCAGGCAGTTTTCTTTCTGTCTAACGCATCATATTTCATAGGCTGATTGAAAATATGATGCAATAGATAAGCAGCAGGTGATGGCTTTATCAATGTGCCATAAAGAGCAGTGTTTCCCAAACTCGGTCCTGGGCCCCCTCCCCCTGGGTGCAAGTTTTGTTTTTTTGCCATAGCACTACACAGCTGATTCAAATCACCAACTCATCACCAAGCTTTGACTATTTGAATCAGCTGTGTAGTGCTCGGGGGAAAAACAAACCTGCCCCCGGGGGGGGCCCCAGGACTGAGCTTGGAAAACCCTGATCTAGAGATACACCAGAATAATTTGTTCAAGTGTCAAAACACCTTGATATCATATTCAATGTAAACACATCAGATCAACCACAACAACCTTCTTGTCACGCCCTGGTCTATATTTATTATGTTATCTTCATTTATTGGGTCAGGCCAAGGTGTGACATGGGTTTATTTGTAGTGTGTTTCGTCTTGGGGTTGTGTGGGGTGTATAGATTAGTCTATGGCTGCCTGAGGTGGTTCTCAATCAGAGTCAGGTGATTTTCGTTGTCTCTGATTGGGAACCATATTTAGGTAGCCTGGGTTTCACTGTGTGTTTGTGGGTGATTGTTCCTGTCTCTGTGTTTGTTGCACCAGTCAGGGCTGTTTCGGTTTTCGACGTTTGTTGTTTTTGTATTGTTCGTGTTTTCTTCATCATTAAAGATGTATCTAACGAACCACGCTGCATTTTGGTCCGATCCTTGTTCCACCTCTTCGTCAGAGGAGGAGTTGGAAGAAACCCGTTACAGAATCATCCACCCCAATAGGACCAAGCGGCGTGGTAACAGGCAACAGCAGAAACAGGAGCAACAAAGAGAGGAAAGGACATAGGAACAGATTCTGGACTACACTACATGGGAAGAAATAGACAGGTGGGCGGCCGACCCAGGAGGAGTGCCCGAGCCCGCCTGGGATTCGCTGGAGCAGTGCGAAGAGGGGTATAGAAAAATGGAGTTGTTGAAGCAAGCACGGCGGCGCGATAGGAAGCCCGGGAGTCAGCCCCAAAAATTTCTTGGGGGAGGCTAACAGGGAGTATGGCTACGCCAGGTAGGAGACCTGCGCAAACTCCCTGTGCTTACCGGGGGGCTAGAGAGACCGGGCAGGCACCGTGTTATGCTGTGGTGCGCACGGTGTCTCCAGTGCGGGTGCATAGCCCGGTGCGTTCTATTCCAGCTCCGCGTATCGGCCGGGCTAGATTGAGGGTCGAGCCAAATGCCATGAAGCCGGCTCTACGCATCTGGTCCCCAGTGCGTCTCCTTGGGCCAGCTTACATGGCACCAGCCTTACGCTCGGTGTCCCCGGTTTGCCTGCATAGCACAGTGCGGGCTATTCCACCTTGCCGCACTGGCAGAGCGACCGGGAGTATTCAAACAGGTAAGGTTGGGCAGGCTCAGTGCTCAAGAGCTCCAGTGCGCCTGCACGGTCCGGTCTACCCAGTACCACCTCCACACCCCAGCCCTCCGGTGGCAGCTCCCCGCACCAGGCTTCCTGTGCGTGTCCTCGGCCCAGTACCACCAGTGCCAGCACCACGTATCAGGCCTACAGTGCGCCTCGCCTCTCCAGCGCTGCCGGAGCCTTCCTCCTCTCCTGCGCTGCTGGAGTCTCCCGCCTGTTTAGCGCTGCCAGAGCCTTCCGCCTCTACAGCTTTGCCGGAGTCTCCTGCCCGTTTAGAGCAGCGAGAGATGTCAGTCTGCATGGAGCAGCCAGAGCTGTCAGTCTGCATGAAGCAGCCAGAGCTGTCAGTCTGCATGGAGCAGCCAGAGCTGTCAGTCTGCATGGAGCAGCCAGAGCTGTCAGTCTGCATGGAGCTGCCAGTCTGCATGGAGCTGCCAGTCTGCATGGAGCTGCCAGTCTGCAAGGAGCTGTCAGTCTGCAAGGAGCTGTCAGTCTGCAAGGAGCAGCCAGAGCTGCTAGTCTGCATGGAGCAGCCAGAGCTGCCAGTCTGCAAGAAGCTGCCAGAGCTGCCAATCTGCATGGAGCAGCCAGAGCCACCAGTCAGCAGGGAGCAGCCAGAGCTGCCAGTCAGCATGAAGCAGCCAGAGCCGTCAGTCTGCCAGGATCCGCCAGTCAGCCAGACTCTTCCAGATCTGCCAGTCAGCCAGACTCTTCCAGATCTGCCAGTCAGCCAGACTCTTCCAGATCTGCCAGTCAGCCAGACTCTTCCAGATCTGCCAGTCAACCAGACTCTTCCAGATCTGCCAATCAACCAGACTCTTCCAGATCTGCTAGTCAACCAGACTCTTCCAGATCTGCTAGTCAACCAGACTCTTCCAGATCCGCCAGTCAGCCAGGATCTGCCAGAACTGCCAGCCAGCCAGGATCTGCCGGATTCAACTACCTGGCTGGGCTTCCTCAGTGCTGGGCTTCCTCTCAGTGCTGTCCTCTCAGTGCTGGGCTTCCTCTCAGTGCTGGGCTTCCTCTCAGTGCTGGGCTTCCTCTGTCCCGAGCTGCCCCTCTGTCCCGAGCTGCCCCTCTGTCCCGAGCTGCACCTCAGTCCAGTGGGGTTCTGGGTGAGGACTACTAGGCCATGGTCGGCGGCGAGGGTGGACAATCCTAGGACGCGAGGAGGGGGGACTAAGACATCCATAGAGTGGGTTCCACATCCCGAGCCGGAGCCGCCACCATGGACAGACGCCCACCCGGACCCTCCCTATTGTTTTGATGTGTGTCCGGGAGTCCGCACCTTAGGGGGGGGGGGGGAGGGTCCTGTCACGCCCTGGTCTATATTTATTATGTTATCTTCATTTATTGGGTCAGGCCAGGGTGTGACATGGGTTTATTTGTAGTGTGTTTCGTCTTGGGGTTGTGTGGGGTGTATAGATTAGTCTATGGCTGCCTGAGGCGGTTCTCATTCAGAGTCAGGTGATTTTCGTTGTCTCTGATTGGGAACCATATTTAGGTAGCCTGGGTTTCACTGTGTGTTTGTGGGTGATTCTTCCTGTCTCTGTGTTTGTTACACCAGTCAGGGCTGTTTCGGTTTTCGACGTTTGTTGTTTTTGTATTGTTCGTGTTTTCTTCATCATTAAAGATGTATCTAACGAACCACGCTGCATTTTGGTCCGATCCTTGTTCCACCTCTTCGTCAGAGGAGGAGTTGGAAGAAACCGTTACACTTCTGAATAACATTTTGAAAATAAATATTTTTTCCAGTGTCTTTATGAAAGCAAAAATCTCTACATGTTATTACAAATTGTTGGATTTACTTTTCTTTACAACAGTTAATTATACTGTATGTCAAGTCATATTACAGCTAAACAATAATACACAATGCTACTTTTACTGTATTGCAACAAACACCATGAAGGGAATGAGAGAGTCAGGTACCGGTAAAGTTATATGCGAATATGATATTCATGATACATTCAGCACTGTATGTCTGATTGTGGACAGGGTAAATTATTCATTTAAACGTTGATGAGCTCTTTGCCAAGGCAAATGTCAACCCTCACACAGCTTGTTTATCCCACCCACCGCTACCAAGTTAAATCTTCCAGCTTTCACCTGGCTGAGTTAGCCAATGCAACACACCTACACAGATCTCTGTTTACCCCACACAGGCCCTCAGCTCTCCCACAATCTGTCTGCTCCTCCCAAACATATTCCCAAGGAAGATGTTTTCTTTATTCAGTCACCTGCTGCCCAGCCTCAAATCAGGGAGATTCCAAAGACTCTTCCAAGCAGCATTGTGTTACAAGTCCATTGGTTTTCCATTTCAATCAAACTACTTTCTCTCACCATCTTTGCTCTCTGCTTTTCTAAGGATTGATTGGTCATCCATCAACATTCAAAGATTCTCTGGAGAATATGAAGTGAGAAAATGAATGCACACAGAATGGGTTAGACAGAATCATCTCTGAGAGGGACAAGTACAGGATAAGTGAACTGTGTTGGCATGTCCCTATGGTGAATAATACTGCAAAGATGTCTGGGAACACCACCAAGGCTGCTGCCGGGATAACAGGATAGTATCTTCCTCCATGCCTCTCGTCTTTGTTGTGTGGAGTTGTGTGGGGAAAAACAAATACAATACCTGACACACAGTGTTGTCAGAACCAAAACTTCAATGAAACCTTAGTCCTATATATACTGTATACACAGTGTCTTCAGAAAGTATTCACACCCCTTGACTTTTTCCACATTTTGTTGTGTTACAGCCTGAATTTAAAATTAATTAAATGTAGATTTTGTGTCACTGGCCTACACACAATACCCCATAATGTCAAAGTGGAATTATGTTTTTAGACATTTTTACAAAATAATTCAAAATCAAAATCTGAAATGTCTTGAGTCAATAAGTATTCAACCCCTTTGTTATGGCAAGCCGAAATATGTTCAGGAGAAAATAATTAGCTTAACAAGTCACAGAACAAGTTGCATGGACTTGTGTCCAATAATATTGTTTAACATGCTTTTTGAATGACTACATCATCTAAGTACCCCACAAATATAATTATCTTTAAGGTCCCCTCAGTCGAGCAGTGAATTTCAAAGACAAAGAGAATTTAGGCTTTCAAATAGCTTGCAAAGAAGGCCGCATTTTAGTAGATTAGGTAAAAATATGAAAAAACAAACATTGAATATATCCCTTTGAGCATGGTGAAGTTATTAATTACACTTTGGATGGTGTATCAATACACCCAGTCACTACAAAGATACAGGCGTCCTTCCTAATTCAGTTGACGGAGAGGAAGGAACCGCTCAGGGATTTCACCATGAGGCCAGTGGTGACTTTAAAACCATTACAGAGCCATAAATGGATTTGATAGGAGAAAACTGAAGATGGACCAGCAACATTGTAATTAATCCACAATACTAATACGAAGCCAGTACAGAATAAAAATATTCCAAAACATGCATAATGTTTGCAATAAGCCAAAGAAATGTATTTTATGTCCTGAGTACAAAGTGTTATGTTTGGGGAAAATCCAACACAACACATCACTGAGTACCCATATTTTCAAGCATGGTGGTGGCTACATCATGTTATGGGTATGCTTGTCATCGGGAAGGACTTGGGAGTTTGTTTAGGATTTTTTTTAATGGATTAGAGCTAAGCACAGGCAAAATCCTAGAGGAAAACATGGTTCGGTCTAATTTCCAACACACTGGGAGACAAATTCACCTTTCAGCAGAACAATAACCTAAAACAAAAGGCCAAATATACACTGGAGTTGCTTACCAAGACTACATTGAATGTTCCTGAGTGGCCTAATAACAGTTTTCACTTAAATTGGCTTGAAGATCTATGTCAAAACTTGAAAAAGTCTGTCTAGCAATGATCAACAACTAACTTGACAGAGCTTGAAGAATAAGAATAATGTGCAAATACTGTGAGAACCTCTTAGAGACTTACCCAGAAAGACACAGTGGTAATAGCTGCCCAAGATGCTTCTACAAATCATTGAGTCAGGGGTGTGAATACTTATGTAAATTAGATATTTCTGTATTTAATTTTGAAAAAATGTGTAAACATTTCTAAAACCATATTTTTACTTTGTCATTATGAGATATTGTGTGTAGATATGTGAGAAGAAAAATCTGTTTAATCCATTTTGAATTTAGTCTGTAACACAACAAAATGTGGAATAAGTCAATGGGTATGAATGCTTTCTGAAGGCACTGAGTGTACAAAACATTAGGAACACATTCATAATACTGAGTTGTACACGCTTTTGCTCTCAGAACAGCCTCAGTTTGCCGGGTCATGGACTCTACAAGGTGTTGAAAGTGTTCCACAGGGATGCTGGCCCATGTCAACAACCATGCTTCCCACAGTTGTGTGAAGTTGGCTGGATGTCCTTTGGGTAGTGGACCATTCTTGATACACACCGGGAAACTGTTGAGTGTGAAAAACCGAACAGCATTGCAGTTCTTGACACACTCTAACCATTGCGCCTGGCACCTACTGCTATATTCTGTTCAAAGGCAATTAAATATTTTGTCTTACCCATTCACTCTCTGAATGGAACACATACACAATCCATGTTTCAATTGTCTCAAGGCTTAAAAATCCTTATTTAAAACTTCATTGGGATAGGGGGCAGCAATTTCACTTTTGGATGAAAAGCATGACCAGAGTAAACTGCCTCCAACTCAGTCCCAGATGCTAATATATGCATATTATTTGTAGTATTGGATAGAAAACACTCGGAAGTTTCAAAAAATGTGTGAATGATGTCTGTGAGTATAACAGAACTCATATGGCAGGCAAAAACCTGAGAAACAATCCAACCAGGAAGTGGGATATCTGAGGTTTGTAGTTGTTCAACTCAGCCCCTATTGAAGATACAGTGTGATATTGGTCATGTTCCACTTCCCAAGGCTTCCACTAGATGTCAACAGTCTTTAGAAACTTGTTTCATGCTTCTACTGTGAAGGGGGGTTGATTGAGAGGGGAATGAGTCAGGTGTCTGGCAGAGAGCCACGGCTCGTGACGTGCGGTCATGAGAGAGTTAGCTCGCATTCCATTGCTTATTCTCCGGTTGGGACATTATTGAAGATTTATGTTAAAAATATCCTAAAGATTGTGTCTATACTTCGTTTGATATGTTTGTACGACCAGTAATATGACTTTTTGGACTTTTTGCCCGACCTTTCCGCTGGATTTGCACGCGCGTTTGGATTTGTTTACCAAACGCCCTAACAAAAGGAGGTATATGGACATAAATGATGAACATTACCGAACAAATCAAACATTTATTGTGGAACTGGGATTCCTGGGAGTGCATTCGGATGAAGATCATCAAAGGTAAGTGAATATTTATAATGCTATTTCTGACTAATGTTGACTACACAACATGGCGGATATTTCTTTGACTGGTTTGGGCTCTAAGCGCCATACTCAGATTGTTGCATGGTAAGCTTTTTCTGTAAAGTTTTTTTGAAATCTGGATTAAGGAGAAGTTTATCTAAAATTCCATGTAATAGTTGTATCAATTATCAATGTTTATTATGAGTATTTCTGTGGATTGATGTGGCTCTCTGCAAAATCACCGCATGTTTTGGAACTACTGAACATAATACGCCAAAGTAAAATGAGATTTTTGGATATTAACATGCACTTTTCGAACAAAACATACATGTATTGTATAACCTGAAGTCCTATGAGTGTCATCTGATTAAGATCAAAGGTTAGTGATTCATTTTATCTGTCACCTTAGAGATCCTTTTTATGTCTCTATTTTGGTTTGGTCAGGGCGTGAGTTGGGGTGGGCATTCTAATTTTTATGTTCTATGTCCGCTAGCAGAACCCCGTTCCCAGACAGGTTGTCTCCTCCCCTTCATCTACACTAATTGAAGTGGATTTAACAGGTAACCGTGACATCAAGGGATCATAGCTTTCACCTGGATTCACCTGGTCTGTCCGTCATGGAAAGAACAGGAATTCCTGATATTTTGTACACTCAGTGTATATACCTCACACAATAGCATACAGAAGGCTACCATACACGATAATGCAAACTGCAAACAGTTCACAGTGAAATTATCTTTTCTCCACTAGAAGGTGCTCTTTAATCGATGTCCCTTCCACAGGACGGTTGAGCTAACATAGGCTAATGCGATTAGCATGAGTTTGTAAGTAACATGAACATTTCCCAAGACATAGACATATCTGATATTGGCAGAAAGCTTAAATTCTTGTTAATCTAACTGCGCTGACCAATTTACAGTAGCTATTACAGTGGAATAATACCATGCTATTGTTTGAGGAGAGTGCACAATTTTGAACATTAAAGTTTATTAATAAACAAATGAGGCACATTTGGGCAGTCTTGATACAGAAATGCAATGGATCATTCATCAGTCGATAACTTTGCACATTCACTGCTGCCTAGTGGCCAAAACCGAAATTGCACCTGAGCTAGAATAATACATTATGGCCTTTCTCTTGCATTTCAAAGATGATGGTACAAAAAAAATACAAAAGAAAGGTTTTTTTTTCTTTGTATTATCTTTTACCAGATCTATTGTGTTATTTTATCCTACATTCCTTTCACATTTCCAAAAATGTCCAACTGTTTCCTTTCAAATGTTACCAAGAATATGCATATCCTTGCTTCAGGGCCTGACATACAGGCAGTTGGATTTGGGTATGTCATTTTAGGTGAAAATTGAAAAAAAGGGGCGGATCCTTAAGAGTTTAACAACCTACACTCTGGTTCATCACTACATAACAAGTCTACTAACTGCTCTCTTTATCTTTAGAGGGATGGGTATTATAATGTAATGAGCTCAGACATGATGGCAGTCATGGATTATCCAAATTCTCACACATGCTTCTTCTACTAAGCCTCCATCTCCTCAGGGTGTTGTGATGTTGTGATTACTGACAGGGTAATCAAATACACCACTGTAGATGGAGTTGTAATCTTATCTCTCAAGAGGAAGAAAAAGACTGGTGATGAGACGAGGGGTGTAAACATTTGCCCAAACAGTTGCAACTAAAACAGCAGTTTCTATTGGATAAATTAAGGTAAGTCCCTCCCCTTTCTGTTTCCTCTTGTTTAAGAAACATTGTGCAACAGAATCGTCTTAATGAATACACCACAGAGGGCTGCTGGTCTGGTTGAGTCTATTCTCTCCTCTGTACCAGGACAAGATCACATCTTTCAGGTTCTTCACAGTGCGCACCACTGAACAGCTGGAGCTTTAGAGGAATGAACCATTTGTTCAGATGGAGAAGGCTTGCCAGACTGACGTTCATGCTGCTATATTTTGTCATTAATGGTATGTTTCTTTTGTTTTTACTGATTTGCTGCACTAACTAAAATTGTATGTGGGAGATGATAGATAAGTAGCCAAATGTTTTTATTTGTAAATGTTTTAATTGGCAACATTGGTGAAATTCAAAAATGCTAAATCATTTATACAGTGCAATATTTACACTGTGTGTAGCCTATCGCTAAGACTCATTCCAAAATAACATTCCTTCCTTTCTGGAGAGACGTGCTCCTGTATCCTGTCTGAGCATTAAACAAATATTTAAAGTAAGGGATAGAATCAGACAGGTATAGGTTCTTTCACGGGGAAAAAGAGTTGTAGGATATAAAAGTTTGTGATCTATACACCAACTACAGAGTATGCCAATACTTTATTGATTCATAGACTAATTTAGATGAGAGATTAATAATATTTTTGAAACAACAGGCTGACAACTTTTTATAGTTCTCTGAGACTGAGACTGTAGCTTGTCATTAGAAACTAATTTGTGTTCTATTACAATTTTTGCCAAATGACAGAAGTCATGTGTTTAGGCTCACAGTGCCTGCCCATTGATGTTTGAAAAGACTAATGACTATGGATGAGACAATAAAACATGCACCTTTATGGACATGACTTCATCCCCAAAATGATGATATTCTTTAATTGATATCAATGTCTAAAAGTCATTAGGTAAAATGAACATTAAAACTCAGTGGCATTTAAGCTACTTTCGAGGGGGACATTAAACAGGAAATGTTTGTGGTTTCCTGTGATTATGTGGTCAGAGGCTGTCTGTCGCATAGATGGATGGAAGAGTGCGAGGCAGGTCTTTGGAACAGGCGATGTACTTTTTGATGAAGTTCATGGTCTGGTCCGCTAGTCAGCCCACCACAAATGTGATGTTCCTCTGTTCATAGCGTGAGACAAAAAAGTTGTTTTTTTAGGGTGTAAGTGTCTCGCTTGAATGTCTTAAAACTGAGAATGAAGACGTTCAAGAGAAATAAGAGCTACTCTACATGACCAAAAATATGATGTCAGCAGTGGTGTAAAGTACTTAATTAAAAAAACTTAAATACTTATACCTTATGAATTCGAGCAGCGTTCTCTTGGCATCCGCCAAACCCAGTTTCATCCATCAGATTGCCAAATGGTGAAGCGTGATTTCCAATGCTCAGGAGTCCAATGGCGGTGAGCTTTATTTTAATCCAGCTGATGCTTCGCATTGCGCAATGTGATTTTAGGCTTGTGTGTGTGGCTGCTCGGCCATGGAAACCCACAGTTCTTGTGCTGACGTTGCTTCCAGAGGAAGTTTGGAACTCAGAAGTGAGTGTTGCAACCGAGGACAGACAATTTTTACATGCTATCGGCCTACTATAGGCTAACGTTAACTATCTGGCCTGGCACATCATTGCCAATGAAAGGAAGTTAGGCTTGCTAGCAAGGATTTTAGCCAGGCAGCCTAGAACAACATAAACTAAAAGTGTGTAGCCTACTGTATGACCTACTGTATGACCGTTTCTAATATGAAAGAGGAGGATGTCATTGGCGTTTCTCTACAAGTAGGGTGAGTCAACATGTATTTTCTACTTGTATGCAAGCAAGCACACACACAGAAATCAGTACCATGGACAACCACATTATATTTAGCTTACGTTGATTGGACTAAATCGTTTTTTTTTGTATATTTTAGTTGTCACTGTTTTAGACTAAGCATAGGTGATTAGATGATTTTGGAATGCTGAAGTTTAAATGGTGATGAAATAGTGGAGGCAGCGCCTGTTCTTTGCAACTTGTGGAAACTCTGTGGTTCTAAATCAATAGTTGTTTAGTAGTCTGAAAATGTCGGAAACATTAACTTGCTTGACCATGCTGTAGGTCATGTAACTGTTTATTATATGCCATATGTTTTGCGAACTTCATCTGATAGATGTAGCTCTAAGTTGTTTTAATTAAATAAAGTTGTGGTTGAATTTATTCTTTCATTGTGTCTTCTTAAATGTTTCAGCCTTAGGCCTATAGGCCTGGATTCGGTCTGAGATAGCAACATTTGAAATGGTGTTTTTTACATTGGATAAAAGTATCATACACTGCAGTTGAGGAACAATGTGAAGGTAATTCTGCTTTGAAAGTTGATTAACTTGTAATCCCACTTTTGAGAAAATGGCCATTGAATGTTTTGGTACACCTACTGGAGAGTTCTTCTTTGTCTACACCTATTCAGCATCGTTCACACACTCTTAAGCCTTAGCCCCACCCAACCACTGATTTCAAGACTAAAACTGGTGAAAGTAGTAGCCTACAATAAGGAAAAACTCGTAAAAAAATATACTTCATATACACCGTGGTCTATTTCTTAACTTCTTAGTGATTCCTTCCCGCTCGAATCCCGTTAATGGGATTGATTTGACAACATCCAGTGAAATTGAAGTGCGCCAAATGTGTTATACATCAAAATAAAGCTTAACTTCTTGTTAATCCAGCCGCTGTGTCAGATTTCAAAAAGGCTTTACGGCGAAAGCAGACCATGCGATTATCTGAGGACAGCGCCACGCATACGATCACATGAAAATCAGATTTCAACCAGGCAGGTGTGTGACAAAAGTCAGAAATAGCAATATAATTAATGCCTTACCTTTGAAGATCTTCTGTTGGCACTCCAAAATGTAGATACTACAAAGTATCTAATAAGTTACCTATAAACTTGGTCCAAACATTTCCAACAATGTTCCTAATCCAACCTTAGGTATCCTAAAACTTAAATAATAAATGTAAGACGGAATATACTGTGTTCAATACCGGATAAAAACAATGTGAAGCGCGTTCCAGTTCAAGCGCACCAAACAGAAGAGTCCACTTGGCTTGACAGTCATAAAGAACAGCTGTACTTCTTCATTTCTCAAAAGAAAAACATCAATCAATTTCTAAAGACTAATTTCTCAATCAATTTCTAAGACATCTAGTGGAAGCCATAAGAACTTCAACCAGGTTCCTACTAAATAGAGCTTCCCATAGAAACCTAAAGGAAAGCACAGTGACCTCAATTTCTTTTTTTGTCCTCGGGGTTTCACCTGCCAAATCAGTTCTGTTATACTAACAGACATTATTGTAACAGTTGTAGAAACTTCAGAGTGTTTTCTTTCCAAATCTCCCAATTATATGCATATCCCAGCTTCATGGCCTGAGTAACAGGCAGTTTATTTTGGGCTAGCTTTTCATCCAAATGTGAAATGACTGCCCCCTATCCCTAAGAAGTCCAGATAAAAATATTTTGTAATTATTAGATGATGCTTACCCATACACATGTCTAAATTGATGGGAAAATCAATGCTATAACCACCCCCCAGATGGGTCACTACTGTCTTGACATGTTCATGAAATAGCAAGTTAGCTAAACAATGAACCATAATACCAACCCATAGCTTCAGTAAAAATGGTTTGGTATAGCTAGCCACCATCCATGAAGTTTGAATCTGCAGGTAGCTAAAGCTAACCAACTTGGTTCAATGTTAGCCAGCTAGATAACATATGGCTATAACTAGCGATGAAAATGGCTTTCTGAGATACTAATAGTATTACTACACAGATCCTCCACGTAATGTTAGCTCGCGAGCCAGCAAGCTAATGTTTGCTTGCTAGCTAACAGTACACCTTAACCTCTTGAATCTCCCCATCCCGGATCCGGGATCGTGACTAAAGCCTCAGGCTCATTAGCACAATGCAACGTTAACGATTTCTGAAAATCGCAAATAAAATGAAAATAATGCGCCTGCTCTCAAGCTTAGCCTTTTCTTAACAACATCACTTTTCTCTTGTACATCACATTTGGCTACCGAAACGAACCGAAAATTCAGTCACCTACAACGTCAAACTTTTTCCGAATTAACTCCATAATATCGACCGAAACATGGCAAACGTTGTTTGGAATCAATCCTCAAGGTGTTTTTTCACATATCTCTTCATTGATATATCGTTCGTGGAAGCCTGTATTCTTCTCTGAATTCTGTGGAAAAATACTTGCAGCTGACTTTTGCGCACCAATTTCGGCGCAGGACACCGGGCGGACACCTGGTAAATGTGGTCTCTTATGGTCAATCTTCCAATGATATGCCTACAAATACGTCACAATGCTGCAGACACCTTGGGGAAACGACAGAAAGGGCAGACTTACTCCTCTCGCATTCACAGCCATATAAGGAGACAATGGAAAACAGAGCCTCAAAAATCCTGCTCATTTCCTGGATGCCGTCTCATCTTGGTTTTGCCTGAAGCTCACGTTCTAGGGCACGCACAGAAAATATCTTTGCAGTTCTGGACACGTCAGAGTGTTTTCTTTCGAAAGCTATCAATTATATGCATAGTCGAGCATCTTTTTGTGACAAAATATCTTGTTTAAAACGGGAACGTTTTTCATCCAAAAATGAAATTGCGCCCCTAGAGTTTCAACAGGTTAACTTGCAATGAAAATGACTTTCTGAGAAAATTAGAAACGTATAACATCTGAAAATGTGTCTCGACTCTTAACCATATGCATGGGTGAACTCTTCACGGCATCGTAGCTACACCTTGTTTGGCCCATTGTTGTGTCAAGTCAATCATGTACAGAAAGTAACGTTAGTCCATCACAACTTTTTCACACTGATCTTTGAGAGGAGTAGCAACATCTGCCATATCATGGATTCAGAGCTATCTTTCTAATAGAACTCAAGGGGGTTTTCTTTCATGGAAGATTTTCTAACGTCAAATATTTAAAGTGTGGTGTACCACAGGGTAGCTCTAAAGGCTCTCTACTATTTTTTTATGTTTACCTGCCATTGGAATTAAACAAAGCATGTGTGTCCAAAGCATCCGGTCTGTTTTGGAATGGGTGGCCTGTAATAAACTAGTCCCGAACTTCTCTAAAACTAACAGCATTGTATTTGGTACAACTCATTCCATAAGTTCTAGACCTCAACTGAATCTGGTAATGAATGGTGTGGCTGTTGAAGTTGAGGAGACTAAATTACTTGGTGTTACCTTAGATTGTAAACTGTCATGGACAATACATATAGATTCAATGATTGTAAAGATGGGGAGAGGTCAGTGGTGGATAAAGTACCCAATTCGCATACTTGAGTAAAAGTATAGATACCTTAATGAAAGTTACTCAAGTAAAAGTGATTGTCAGCCAGTAAAAAAAATACTCTAAAACTACTAGAGTATTTGGTTTTAAATATACTTAAGTATCAAAAGTAAATGTAATTGCGAAAATATACTGAAGTATCAAATCATCAATCATTTAAAATTCCTTATATTAAGCAAAGCAGACAGCCCAATTTTCTTGTTTTAAAAATGGACGGGTTGCCAGGGACACACTCCAACATTAGTGAGTCCACCAGCCCAGAGGCAGTAGGACAACAACCACCCGAGCCACTGACCCCTCTGACCCCGTTACTTCACCCCACTATCATCCAGAAGGCAAGGTCAGTACAGCTCCATCAAGCTGGGACCAAAAGACTGAAAAACAGCTTCTATTTCAAGGCCATCAGACTGTTAAATAGCCATCACTAGCACAGATAGGCTGCTGCATACATAGACAGACTTGAAATCATTGGCCACTTTAATAAATGGAACACTAGTCACTTAAATAATGTCACTTTAATGTTTACATATCTTGCATTACTCATCTCATATGTATATACACTATTATATACTATCTACTGTATTGTGGCCTATGTCGCTCTGACATTGCTTATCCGTATATTTCCATTCCTTTACTTAGATTTGTGTATATTAGGTATTTGTTGTGAAATTGTTAGATATTACTTGTTAAAGTTCTGCACTATCAGAATTATAAGCACAAGCATTTCGCCTCTCCCGCAATAACATCTGCTAAACATACATGTATGTATGTGAACAATATAATTTGATTTGATGACCAAGTTTAATCTTAATAAGTGTATGAATTTGACAATTTCCTGTCCTGCTAAGCATTCAAAGTGTAAAGTGTTTTTGGTTGTCAGGGAAAATGTACGGAGTGAAAAGTATAATATTTTTTTTAGGAACGTGGTGAAGTAGTAAAAGTTGTCAAAAATATAAATAGTTGAGTAAAGTACAGATACCCAAAAAACAACTTAAGTATTACTTTAAAGTTCTGCTTTGATGACACCACACTCAAAAAAGCAAGTCATGCAGGCTCTAGTTATGTCTTATCTTGATCATTGTCTAGTCGTGTGGTCGAGTGCTGCAAGGAAAGACCTAGTTAAGCTGCAGCTGGCCCAGAACAGAACGGCACGTCTTGCTCTTCATTGTAATCAGAGGGCTGATATAAATACTATGCATGCAAGTCTATCTTGGCTAAGAGTTGAGGAGAGACAGACATGCCACTAGGGGTCTTTTCACAGTACCCAAATCCAGAACAAATTCATGACAGTGTTTTGTATTATCTAGAGCCATTAGTGCATGGAACTTCCATCTCATAATGCTCAAATGAACAGCAAACCTGGTTTCACAAAACAGATAAAGAAACACCTCACGGCACAACGCCTCTCAACTATTTGACCTAGATAGTTTGTGTGTATTTATTGATATGTAGGCGACATGTGCCATTTTTAAAAAATGTAGTTTTGTCCTTGAGCTGTTCTTGTCTATTAGTGTTCTGTATTATGTCATGTTTCATGTTTTATGTGGCCCCAGGAAGAGTACTGCTTTCGCAACAGCTAATGGGGATTCTAATCAAATGAAATTAAAAAAAATTAAGGCACATACATGAAAGTTCACTTGTTCCAGAATGCATTTTTGGGGGAATAACATGTTTTGATAAAATAAAAAGAAAAGAAACATTCAAATGCCTCTCCAGTGAAGTAGTGACGTGCAATATTTGAAGCCCGAAACTTGCACTGACAGTCAGGATAAGCATGAGTCTGTGACAGTAGGAGTGACATTTTTGGAGAAGGTGGAACCCTACCTTTTGGCTGATCCATTTGTGGTTTCACGGTGAGTACAAACGGAGTTGGGCGCTGTGGAATTGAGGAAGGTAACCTGAAGTGGTCTTTTTATAATTGTTTGTGTTTCTGCTGGTCAGAGGGCAGAGGCGCTTCTCACCAAATTAATTGGGACAAGAGATGTGACTTGCTTTGCTCTCAAGAAAATGGTGCCATTGAAAGGAGTGATTATGGGGTAGCACTGAATGTGAAAGTGGACCAACTGAAAGGGAAATATTCCTGGTGTTTTGTGATACTCGTCATTTGGTGCGATGCAGACAAGGTGGCATGAGTGGTGAAACAGAAGAGTTATTGTCTGTTCTTTTGAATTTTGATGATGAGTCTCTGCCCGACAAAGTGATGTTAGGATATTTCAGTTATCCCGCACAAGCTTATGTGCCAAATACATTATACTGTTACAGGTGTCAAACCTATGGGCATGTAGCAGCAGTGTGTAGGAGGGAGGTTCCTAGGTGTGGAAAGTGTGCAGAAGGGCATGAGATAAAGGAATGTGTAGCATTGGGGGAAATGTGGAATGTTTTAATTGTAGGGGTGTCCATGAGTCTGGGGATCAGAAGTGTCCGGTGTGAGAGAGGCAGTTGAAGTTACCAGGGTTAGTGTAGAGCAGAGGGTGTTGTATGCTGAGGCAGTAAAGAAAGTTGAGAAAGATGGGTCAAGGGGGCGGGATACTGAGAGGAGTCTTGTGAGTAGCAGATCTGTATCAACACAGAGGGATAGGCCAAAGAATGATATATGCTACAGTAAGATTGGCTTTTAGCATTCATAGCAATGGTTAGCATCTGTCCCGCAGGGATGGAAAAGTCACAGAAAATAGAGGTGGTGGTGGCAGCTGCAGAGAAATATTTGGGTGTACGAGATTTGAAGTCAGAAGAGTTACAGGGTGTGTTGAGTCGTGGTGTCCCGTCCTTTCAGAATGTAGGATTAGACAGGTTTAAATAGTGGAGTAGTGTGGTGGGGTATTACTGGGCGCAGGTTTAGATGGTATGGTATTTGTTGATTTATTTTCAAGCAAGGTATAAGGTAGTTATTGTCCAGTCTAGTTGGTGGTGGTAATGCAACATTTATTGGATGCCAACCACCATTGAACCTCATCGAAGAAGTAGTGACGTGCGAAATACGCCTAGCTTCTTGAAACGGGTCGCATATCACGGTGTCAAGACATATGAACTAACAGGTTATAGAGCAAACAATGCAATTATCACAACACATAAGTTGTAATATGTTTTTTTTCCTGGCTTGGCTTCCCCATGATTTTACCCATGCACCCCTACTGCTGTCCTGTATAGGCTACCTGAACCTGTATGACATGAGCCATCCTCATGATCTCTCCCAGCTTGGATAGAAAGTTGAGCGTAAAACCAGTCTATTAATGCCATAGAATACAGTCAGTCCACCCTCAAAACACTAACTTACTAGGGAATGTGTCATTATGCAGCGTACTATCTATTGCTATATATCGTGTTTAGCTACTAACTTTGTATCAACTTTAAACATTAAATAGGAAAATGAGGGGAAAAAAGTAGTCGATTTAAGGATAAATTCACCCACTATTTATTGTTGAACTCAGCGGTTATTGTCTGGATAATACCTTACACAAATGGGTTGCAATATTCAAGGTAAATTAAATCTAATTCAATCCAATTTGAGACTCCCTTGGTGTCATGAAGTTCTCAATTTTTGTGTGCAAATGTTTACACTACTTCATGTATGTCCAGGTTGCGAGACTGACTGTTTTCTGTACTGAGTACTACCATACCAGACAGTCTTTCCTGAGAAATTGTGCATTATGTGAAATTATGCATTATTTGTCTTGAATGATGCATGCCAAGATACACCATAGATAAAGGGCTGTTGATATTGAAACCACAACTCAAATTCCACTTCACGTGGATGAACAAAAGAACTGTTGTTGTCTGGTAAAGATTATCTGTTTGCATCTGCTAACTCATTGGCTGTCCAGTATCCAGACAACCTGTCTCCAGAACAGCAATTAAGGAGAATGGGGGACTCAATTAAAGATATCACAGAATTGCTGTATTTGAAGCACAACTACCTTCTGCCCAATTTCCCTGTTGTTGCCATGACAATCAAGCTATAACTGTTGCTTCTATGGAGAGATCGTTTTCTAAACTAAAACTCATAAAGAACTACCTACACTCTAAAAAATGCTGCGTTGTTTTCTGTTACGAACCAACCAGCTTGAAGCACGTAACAAAAAGGGAGACAATGTGGAGATAAGGAATAACAGAATTATATTTAATAACTGAAGTAACCTATATACAATAAACAATGGTGTATGTAGTCAGTAGTGTAAGTGTGTGCTTGCGCGCATAGATGTAATAATGAGGGTTGTTGAAAGGTGCCAAAGCAAACGCCACAACACCAAAAAACACAGGACAGGACAGGACACAACACAACACAACAACACAACACCACACCAAAAACCACCACAACACAAAATCCAGCAGTATGTCTGCACGCTGAGTCTCCTCAATGAATGGGGAAAAGGTGTATTTATCCCGGGACACACCCGGGCCCAGTTGTGTCCCATTTCAGTGACGACCGTCCTGGCTCCGCCCACCGACATCCTAACTAGGAAAACAAGAACAAAGAGAAAGAATTCGGCAGACAGAGTGGGAGGGTCGTCACACCTTTAAAAAGAGAAAGGTTGGGTTGTTAATGCTGGGTTCATTCTCCTGCCAAATCAAAGTTATCCAGCAAGCTCTTGAATGAGGATTGTTGCAGCAAGTCTAGCAGACAGTGCCGCCTGCTCGTAGTGGAATTACTTTGACGGTTAAATGGGCAAGGCGCTTTGGCTGACCAAAAACTGTGAGTAAAAAGCTATATCTCAGTAATTGACAATATTAGATAATGTTGGCAACCCCATGCATGCTAGCTCAAACATTAGTTTAACTTGTTAACTAACGTTACTTAGCTAACATGTTCTAACTTGGCTGGCGAACTATTTAACAATCAATTGTTCTGTGCTGTGTGCCAGGAAGCAAAACATGTAATGTCGTTTTGGCTGGCTAGTTATATCCGTGCCTGTAGAAAGCATGCTTCTGTAAGCCTAACTTTAACACTACTGCATTGTTTCATGTCAGGTAGTTAGCTCAAACAGTTGGTGTCCCATCCGGTTTGGCTGGCTCGATTTTACTAAGCTAGACCTAATTCCCTGTCTCTGAGTTCATGTAACATGATTGGAGCTAGTTGGTAAGTTTATAGCTAGTGCTTTTATGGTGGTTAAGTTACTGTATGCTTTTTTTTTTTGCCTAATTGTTTGAGTTAACTGGCTAGGTAGTCTCAATCTGGATGCATACTGTTACTTTAGGTACCAATAGCTAGCTAGGTACATGTCTCAATTCACATGTTAAGGCTATCAATTTTGACTCCACTTAATGTGTTAGTCTTTGTCCCCCAGATACTGAAGATGACACGATCCCACCACCAGTGTAACGAGTTGGAAAGAATACTGCCCTCCCAAACATTGAGGTCTGAATCATATTTGAGCATAAGTATACATGTGGAATATTGACTAATTAATATGTAATACAGTAAACCAGAGGTGGGAAATAACTATCTTGTTACAGAGTTCATTCAGTAATTTTACTTATAATTGAGTAAATGTAAAATAACAATACTTGATTAAGATATTTCAGTAGCCTTTCCCTTACTGATAAAAATGTCTTAATGTTTAATTTCTTTTCAAATGTTAATAGTATATTTTACAGATGTGCCTTGTTGCAACTCGTAAAATAAATGAACCTAGATCAAACTGTACATTTCCTCTTTTATAATGTAATGCATGGAAGATCTGTAAGATGTGTAACCGTAGCAACATTAGCTAATTGTCAACATTAACTCAATTACTTTTACTCTGGGAACATTTTAAATGAGCTTCTTTGGACTTTTACTTGAGTATTACTTTTATGTGTGTCAAATTTAATTGAAGTGACTCAGTGCAGATTAGCATCCTTCACACAGGCTTGTGCAAGAGTGTGATGAGTGTCTTGATTTATTGTTCTATGTTTTATAATCCTATTCTAAAATTCCCAGGCTGGAACCAATATGGCTGAATGTCTCGACCAAGCAACTGAATATCTCTGCCAAGAACAAGATACCTAACCCTTTGTTCTGACTCTGGGGACAATCACCTCTACTCCCTGGAATTCATCATGAATGAGCAAGTGCTGGAGCAGGAGACTTTGATTTACAAATTCCTCTTGAAAATGAACTTGTTGGGGGGGAGTAGTGTAAAGTGTTTACTTTTCTTCAGCCCCATTACTCAGCTTTAATTGGTAGGGCTGCTGTGATTTTGAAAAGTATGGTTGTGCTTCTAAAGTTTGTTCTTGTTTTATATTTTGCATGACTTCATTCTGTAGCTAAAATGTATATCTTAAACATATTGTATTTTCTACAATTTGTTGTGATTGGCCATATGTCATTTTAAGAATGATGTGTTGTAACAGGTATTTGTAAATTAACACCTGTGCAAAAAGGTAAGAATTAACCCACTGCTGGGTCAAATGAATAACAATAAAACTGTAAAAAGCAACCCACTGCTGGGTCAAAATAACTTCATTTTGGGGGTAAATCAAGTAACTCAATGTGTTGGGTTACAATATCCCAGTGATGTGTCTGTACTATAGTGACCCACCACAGTTTCAAGTGAATGAGGCTTTTGGTCTGATATGTGCTTTTGAACACCTGAGTAAGTAGCTTAAAGTACAAATACTTTAAAGTACTACTTAAGGCTAGGGGGCACTATTTTTCATTTTTGGAAAAATAACGTTCCCAAAGTAAACTGGCTCTTTCTCAAGACCAGATGCTAGAAGATGCATATAATTGACCGCTTAGGATAGAGAACACTCTAAAGTTTCCAAAACTGTGAAAATATTGTCTGAGTATAACAGAACTGATATTGCAGGCGAAAGCCTGAGAAATCCAATCAGGAAATGACTTTTCATTTTGAAACCCCTGTGTTCCTATGCATCCATATTGCCCATTGAAAGGGATATAACCCAGATTCCTTTTTCTATGGCATCCCTAATGTGTCTACAGCCACTAGACAGTTACAGGATTTTATTTTGAAAAATGAGCGTGAACGACAACATTGCGTCAGTGGTCAGGTGGTGGCTCTGTGATTTGCATAATAGACAAAGGCGGCCACTACTGAAAAGCCAATTGTCCCGGTTGATATTATTGAATAGATATTTGAAAAACACCTTGAGGATTATAAAAACGTTTGCCATGTTTCTGTCGATATTATGGATCTAATTTGGAGGTTTTGTCGTGACCGCAATTTCCGGTGGATTTCTCAAAACGTGGACGAGGTATTTCGGCAACAAAAAAAAAAATCTTTATGGAACAAAAGGAACATTTGCTTTCTAACTGGAAGTCTCGTGAGTGAAAACATCCGAAGCTCATCAAAGGTAAACGATTTGATTGCTTTTCTGATTTTCGTGACCAAGCTTCCTGCTGCTAGCTGGACATAATGCTGTGCTAGGCTATCAAACTTACAGAAATGCTTGTCTTGCTTTGGCTGTAAAGCATACTTTCAAATCTGAGATGACAGGTGATTAACAAAAGGCTACGCTGTGTCTCAATATATTTCACTTGTGATTTCATGAATATGAGTATTTTCTAGATTTTTTTTTGTCCGTTGCGTTATGCTAACTAGTGTAGGTGATGACAGTTCTCCCGGATCCGGGAGGGGTAGTTAGTCGTTTTTGGGGTATCTTTACTATACTTTTTTTGGTAACTTTTACTTCACTACATTCCTAAATTTAAAAAAAAATGTACTTACTCTACATTTTCCTTAACACCCAAAAGTGCTCATTACATATTGAATGCTTAGCAGGACAGGAACATTTTCCAATTCACGTACTTGTCAAGAGAACATTCCTGGTCATCCCTACTGCTAGGAAGCTAAGTGTTTGTTTCTTGGGCTTCGGGAATGTGACTGAAAAAGCAAAAACTAAACTCATTGAAAGTATAAGGGGATATCGGTGAACATGGTGACAGTACAATGAGTGGAGCATACTCACTGTGGTGGGAAAAGTACCCAATATCATATTTGAATAAAAGTAAAGAAAGTAAAGAGAACTTAATAGAGAATTACAAAAGTGAAAGTCACACAGTATAAGTCAAAAGTATATGGTTTTAAATATACTTTCGTATCAAAAGTAAATGTTATTGCTAAAACATACAAGTATCAAAATAAATATGGGCTCCCGAGTGGCGAAGCGGTGTAAGGCACTGACACTAGAGTTTGATTCCAGGCTGTATCACAACTGACCGTGATTGGGAGTCACATAAGGTGGTGTATAATTGGCCCAGAGTGTCCAGTTTTGGCCGGTGTAGGTCGTCATTGTAAATAATTTGTTCTTTATTTATTTCACCCTTATTTAACCAGATACGCTAGTTGAGAACAAGTTCTCATTTACAACTGTGACCTGGCCAAGATAAAGGAAAGCAGTGCGACACAAACACAGTTACACATGGAATAAACAAGCGTACAGTCAATAACACAATAGGAAAAAAAGAAAGTCTATATACAGTGTGTGCAAATGGTGTGAGGTAGGCAATAAATAGGCCATAGTAGCGAAGTTATTCACAATTTAACAAATTAACACAAGTGATAGATGAGCAGATGATGTGCAAATAGAGATACTGGTGTGCAGAAAAGTAAAAAACAATATGGGGATGAGGTAGGTAGATTGGGTGGGCTATTTACAGATGGACTATGTATAGCTGCAGTGATTGGTTAGCTGCTCAAATAGCTGAGTGAGGGAAATGTAAGTCTCCAGCTTCAGTGATTTTTGCAATTTGTTCCAGTCACCAGCAGCAGAGAACTGGAAGGAAAGGCATACAAAGGAGGTGTTGGTTTCGGGGATGACCAGTGAGATATACCTGCTGGAGCACGTGCTACGGGTGGGTGTTGTTATCGTGACCAGTGAGCTGAGATAAAGCAGAGCTTTACCTAGCAAAGACTAAGATGACCTGAAGCCAGTGATCCTGGCGACGAATATGTTGCCAGGGCCAGCTGACAGGTCGCAGTGGTGGGTGGTATAAGGGGCTTTGGTAACAAAACGGATGGCACTGTGATAGACTGAATCCAGTTTGCTGAATAAAGTGTTGGAAGCTATTTTGTAGATGACATCGTCGAAGTCGAGGATCGATAGTAAAACTTGGATTATCCTAGGGTAAGTTTGGCGGCGTGAGTGAAGGAGACTGTTGCGAAATAGAAAGCCGACTCTAGATTTGGTTTTGGATTGGAGATGTTTAATATGAGTCTGGAAGGAGAGTTTACAGTCTAGCCAGACACCTAGGTAGTTGTCCACATATTCTAGGTCAGAACCGTCCAGGGTAGTGATGCTAGTCGGGCGGGTGTGTGCGGGCAGAGAACGGTTGAAAAGCAGGCATTTGGTTTTACTAGCGTTTAAGAGCAGTTGGAGGCCACGCAAGGAGTATTGTATGGCGTTGAAGCTCGCATGGAGGTTAGTTAACACAGTGTCCAAAGAAGAGTCAGATGTATACAGAATGATGTCGTGACATCATTGATATATACAGAGAAAAGAGTCAGCCTGGGAATTGAAACCTGTGGTACCCCCATAGAGACTTTCAGAGATCCGGACAACAGGCCCTCCGATTTGACACACTGAACTCTGCGAAGTAGTTGGTGAACCAGGCGAGCAGTCATTTGAGAAACCAAAGCTATTGTCTGCCGATAAGAACACGGTGATTGACAGAGTCGAAAGCCTTGGCCAGGTCGATGAAGACGGCTGCACAGTACTGTTGAACAGACTGGTAATAGGGGTTGCAACAGCGGCGGTGGATAATTTTAGAAAGAGAGTGTCCAGGTTGTCTAGCCCAGCTGATTTGTACGGGTCCAGGTTTTGCAGCTCTTTCAGAAAATCTGCTATCTGGATTTGGGTGAAGGTGCTGGGGAGGCTCAGGCAAGTAGCTGCAGGGAGGGGCGGGCTGTTGGCCAGGGTCGGGGTAGCCAGGAGGAAAGCATGGCCAGCCGTAGAGAAATGATTATTGAAATTTTCGATTATCAGTGCAGTGGGCAGCTGGGAGGAGGTGCTCTTGTTCTCCATGGACTTTACAGTGTCCCAAAACGTTTTGGAGTTAGAGCTACAGGATTCAAATTTCTGTTTGAAAAAGCTAGCCTTTGCTTTCCTGACTGACTGCGTGCGTGTATTGGTTCCTGACTTCACTGAACAGTTGCATATCGCGGGGACTATTCGATGCTATTGCAGTCCGCCACAGGATGTTTTTGTGCTGTTCAAGGGCAGTCAGGTCTGGAGTGAACCAAGGGCTATATCTGTTCTTAGTTCTACATTTTTTGAAAGGCGCATTCTTATTTAAGATGGTGAGGAAATTACTTTTAAAGAACGACCAGATATCCTCGACTGACGGGATGAGGTCAATATCCTTCCAGGATACCCGGGCCAGGTCGATTAGAAAGGCCTGCTCGCAGAAGTGTTTAAGGGAGCGTTTGACAGTGATGAGGGGTGGTCGTTTGACCGTGGACCCATCGCGGATGCAGGCAATGAGGCAGTGATCGCTGAGATCCTGGTTGAAAGCAGCAGAGGTGTATTTGGAGGGCTAGTTGGTCAGGATAATATCTATGAGGGTGTCGTGCCCGTGTTTACGGATTTGCGGTTGTACCTGGTGGGTTCCTTGATGATTTGTGTGAGATTGAGGGCATCTGGCTTAGACTGTAGGACTGCCGGGGTGTTAAGCACATCGCAGTTTAGGTCACCTAACAGAATGAACTCTGAAGATAGATTGTGTCCATGGCACAACTGGGAGCTAAGGTGGGTTAGTCTTAAACTGACTTGCCTCGTGAAATAAAGGTACAATTTTTTTAAATTATCCTGATTTTAAGCTTACAAGACGGCACCATTTTGTTTTTTTTATTGATGGATTGCCAGAGGCTCCAACATCTTTACAAACTGAGAATTTGTGTTTAGTGAGTCCGCCACATCAGAAGCAGTACTATGGAAATTAAAACGGTTTATGAATTACTTTTTGGAAGGTTACTGTCAAAATTATTTATATAAAAATTAAATACACATCGATGACAGGCGCATGGGCCCCCAGCACTCTTATAATTCTCAAATTCAATGTTCAAAAGTTCAATCTCATCACGGACAAATTTAGCATCTTATCTAATTAGCAACATTTCAACTACTTGCTACTTTTTAGCTAGTTTTCAAACACTAGCATGCTAGCTAAACCTTCCCCTAACCCTAACATCAACCCTTTTAGTTAACTCTAACCTTAACCCTTAATCCTTAACCTAGTATTCAAATCAAATTGTATTTGCCACACATACACATAGTTAGCAGATGTTAATTGCGAGTGTAGCGAAGTGCTTGTGCTTCTAGTTCCGATAGTGCAGCAATATCTAACAAGTAATCTTACAATTCCCCAACCACTAACTAATACACACAAATCTAAAGCGGTGAATGAGAATATGTACATATACTGTAAGTATATGGATGAGCAATGGCAGAGCTGCGTAGGCAAGGTGCAATAGATGGTATAAAATGCAGTATAAACATTTGATTTGAGTCATGTAAGATATGTAAGCATTATTAAAGTGGTATTATTTAGAGTGGCATTGTATAAAGTGATTAGTGATCCATTTATTAAAGTGGCCAGTAACTGGGTCTCAATGTATGCAGAAGATTTTCTGAGTTTGTGATTGCTGTTTAGCAGTCTAGTCTAATGGCCTTGAGATAGAAGCTGTTTTTTAGTCTCTCGGTCCCATCTTTGATGCACCTGTACTGACCTCACCTTCTGGATGGTAACGGGGTGAACAGGCCGTGGCTCAGTTGGTTGATGTTCTTGATGATCTTTTTGGTCTTCCTGTGACATCGAGTGCTGTAGGTGTCATGGAGGGCAGGTAGTTTGTCCCCGGTGATGCGTTGTGCAGACAGCACCACTCTCTGGAGAGCCTTGCAGTTGAGGGCAGTGCAGTACCAGGCTGTGATACAGACTGACAGGATGCTCTCGATTGTGCATCTTTAAAAGTTTGTCAGGGTTTTGGTGACAAGCCAGATTTCTTCACCACACTGTCTGTGTGAGTAGAACATTTCAGTTTGTCTGTGATGTGTATGCTGAGGTACTTATAACTTTACACCTTCTCCACTGCTGTCCCTTCAATGCGGATAGGGGGATGTTCCCTCTGCTGTTTCCTAAAGTCCACGATCATCTCCTTTGTTTTGTTGATGTTGAGTGAGAGGTTGTTTTCCTGGCACAACACTCCGAGTGCCTTCACATCCTCCCTGAGGGCTGGCTCGTAGTTGATGGTAATCAAGCCCACTACTGTTATGCCATCTGCAAACCTCATGATTGAGTTGGAGACGTGCATGGCCACGCAGTCGTGGGTGAACAGGGAGTACAGGGGGAGGGAGGGAGGGGGGGGGCAGTGTGGGGCCCTTGCAGGGCCCCAGTGTTGAGGGTCAGCGAAGTGGCGATGTTGTTTCCTACCTTCACCACCTGGTGGTGGCCCGTCAGAAAGCCAAGGACCCAATTGCACAGGGCGGGGCTGAGATCCAGGGCATCCAGCTTGATAATGAGCTTGGAGGGTACTATGGTGTCGAATTCTGAGCTGAGCTGTAGTCAATGAACAGAATTCCTACATAGGTATTCCTTTTGTCCAGATGGGATAGGGAAGTGTGCAGTGTGATGGCGATTGCGTCGTCTGTGGACCTGGAGCGGGACTCTAACCCGGAAGCTTATAAGAAATCCAGCTATGCCCTTCGACAAACCATCAAACAGGCAAATCATCAAAACATGACTAAGATCGAATTGTACTACACCGGCTCTGACGCTCATCGGATGTGGCAGGGCTTGCAAACTATTACAGACGACAAAGGGAAGCACAGCCGAGAGCTGTCCAGTGACACGAGCCTACCAGACGAGCTAAACTACTTCTATGCTCGCTTCGATGCAAATAGCACTGAAACATGCATGAGAGAACCAGCTGTTCCAGAAGACTGTGTGATCATGCTCTCCGCAGCCGATGTGAATAAGACCTTTAAACAGGTTAACATTCACAAGGCCTCAGGGCCAGACAGATTACCAGGACATGTACTGCGAGCATGCGCTGACCAACTGGCAAGTGTCTTCACTGACATTTTCAACCTGTCCGAGTCAAATCAAATCCAATCCAATCAAATTGTATTTGTCACATACACATGGTTAGCAGATGTTAATGCGAGTGTAGCGAAATGCTTGTGCTTCTAGTTCTGACAATGCAGTAATAACCAACAAGTAATCTAACTAACAATTCCAAAACTACTGTCTTATGCACACAAGTGTAAGGGGATAAAGAATATGTACATACAGATATATGAATGAGTGATGGTACAGAGCAGCATAGGCAAGATACAGTAGATGGTATCGAGTACAGTATATACATATGAGATGAGTATGTAAACAAAGTGGCATAGATAAAGTGGCTAGTGATACATGTATTACATAAAGATGCAGTAGATAGAGTACAGTATATACGTATACATATGAGATGAATAATGTAGGGTATGTAAACATTATATTAGGTAGCATTGTTTAAAGTGGCTCGTGCTATATTTTACATCATTTCCCATCAATTCCCATTATTAAAGTGGCTGGAGTTGAGTCAGTGTGTCGGCAGCAGCCACTCAATGTTAGTGGTGGCTGTTAAACAGTCTGATGACCTTGAGATAGAAGCTGTTTTTCAGTCTCTCGGTTCCAGCTTTGATGCACCTGTACTGACCTCGCCTTCTGGATGATAGCGGGGTGAACAGGCAGTGGCTCGGGTGGTTGTTGTCCTTGATGATCGTTATGGCCTTCCTGTAACATTGGGTGGTGTAGGTGTCCTGGAGGGCAGGTAGTTTGCCCCCGGTGATGCATTGTGCAGACCTCACTACCCTCTGGAGAGCCTTACGGTTGTGGGCGGAGCAGTTGCCGTACCAGGCGGTGATACAGCCCGCCAGGATGCTCTCGATTGTGCATCTGTAGTAGTTTGTGAGTGCTTTTGGTGACAAGCCGAATTTCTTCAGCCTCCTGAGGTTGAAGAGGCGCTGCTGCGCCTTCTTCACGATGCTGTCTGTGTGGGTGGACCAATTCAGTTTGTCTGTGATGTGTATGCCGAGGAACATAAAACTTGCTACCCTCTCCACTACTGTTCCATCGATGTGGATAGGGGGGTGTTCCCTCTGCTGTTTCCTGAAGTCCACAATCATCTCCTTAGTTTTGTTGACGTTGAGTGTGAGGTTATTTTCCTGACACCACAATCCGAGGGCCCTCACCTCCTCCCTGTAGGCCGTCTCGTCGTTGTTGGTAATCAAGCCTACCACTGTTGTGTCGTCCGCAAACTTGATGATTGAGTTGGAGGCGTGCGTGGCCACGCAGTCGTGGGTGAACAGGGAGTACAGGAGAGGGCACAGAACGCACCCTTGTGGGGCACCAGTGTTGAGGATCAGCAGGGTGGAGATGTTGTTGCCTACCCTCACCACCTGGGGTCGGCCCGTCAGTAAGTCCAGTACCCAGTTGCACAGGGCGGGGTCGAGACCCAGGGTCTCGAGCTTGATGACGAGCTTGGAGGGTGTTAAATGGTGTTAAATGGTGTTAAATGCCGAGCTGTAGTCGATGAACAGCATTCTCACATAGGTATTCCTCTTGTCCAGATGGGTTAGGGCAGTGTGCAGTGTGGTTGAGATTGCATCGTCTGTGGACCTATTTGGGTGGTAAGCAAATTGGAGTGGGTCTAGGGTGTCAGGTAGGGTGGAGGTGATATGGTCCTTGACTAGTCTCTCTTAGCACTTCATGATGACAGAAGTGAGTGCTACGGGGCAGTAGTCATTTAGTTCAGTTACCTTTGCCTTCTTGGGTACAGGAACAATGATAGCCATCTTGAAGCATTTTGGATCAACAGACTGGGATAGGGAGCGATTGAATATGTTCATAAACACACCAGCCAGCTGGTCTGTGCATGCTCTGAGGACGTGGCTAGGGATGCCGTCTGGGCCAGCAGCCTTGCGAGGGTTTACACATTTAAAAGTTTTACTTACGTCAGGCACGGAGAAGGAGATGGGGGAGCAGTCCTTGTTTAGCGGGCCATGATATTGGCACTGTATTATCCTCAAAGCTTGCAAAGAAGGTGTTTAGTTTGTCTGGAAGCGTGAAGTCGGTGTCCGTGACGTGGCTGGTTTTTCTTTTTGCAGTCTGTGATTTCCCGTAGACCCTGCCACATACGTCTCGTGTCTGAGCCGTTGATTTGCGACTCCACCTTCTCCCTGTACCAGCATTTCTCTTGTTTGATTGCCTTGCGGAGGGAATAACTACACTGTTTATATTAAGTCATATTCCCAGACCTCTTTCCTTGGTTATATGCGGTGGATCGCGCTTTTAGTTTTGAGTGAATCCATCCACGGTTTCTGGTTAGGGTAGGTTTTAATAGTCACAGTGGGTACGACATCTCCAATGCACTTCTTTATAAACGCACTCACCGAGTCAGGTTATAGGTCGATGTTGTTCTCTGAGGTTAACCGGAACATATTCCAGTCCGCACAATCAAAACAATCTTGAAGCGTGGCTTCCGTTTGGTCGGACCAGAATGGTTCTCATCACTGGTACATCATGTTTGAGTTTCTGCCTATAAGACCTGGGATCATTACTGTTCTGTTATTATATTCTTTAATATTACATTTTGGGGTTGTGTCCACATACAATTGTCTCATGGTCGTGTTTCCACACATTTTAAGATGTTTGATTGCCTTGCTCAGGGCTGCATGTCAAGAATTTGAGAAGATCCACCTTGATTTCTTCCGTCCTAGTTTATTACAGCTGGTTACAGTATATGTTACAGCTGGTTTGCACTTGGCTAGATGTAGCTAGATGTTTTTGAATGTAAGCAAAGCCTACCTCGATTGTTTTCTGTCTGAATAGTTCTCTCTTGCTTGTGTAAGTTTAGGTACTAGTTTCCCTGTCCTTTGTCTTGTCCTTTGTCCTTTTGATTGTCCTTTTTGTTATTTGTTAGCTAGCTATGTTTTTTAGCTAACAGCAGGTAGCCAGTAGCTAGAAACTCTTAGCAACTCCATAACAAAATGTAAACAACTGTTAGCTTGTTAGCTATCCAGTTGAGTTATCTGGATAAAAGTTGTCTTCTGATGTTGTATTCTTAGTCCTTCTTTATCTTTCACTCACTTGTTTTTCTCAAATGTGCTCTTCCTCAAAATAATTTGAAATATGATATCTAATACTAGATATTAGGAGCTCATCATTTTACCAGCTGCTCTTGGAACTTGGAACAATAATTCAGTAACTCAGAACTGATGTTTTGAAATGATCTGAAGTTCTGAAATACACTGCTCAAAAAAATAAAGGGAACACTAAAATAACACATCCTAGATCTGAATGATATATTCTTATTAAATACTTTTTTCTTTACATAATTGAATGTGCTGACAAAATCACACCAAAATGATCAATGGAAATCAAATTTATCAACCCATGGAGGTCTGGATTTGGAGTGACACTCAAAATTAAAGTGGAAAACCACACTACAGGCTGATACAACTTTGGATGTCCTTAAAACAAGTCAAAATGAGGCTCAGTAGTGTGTGTGTGGCCTCCACGTGCCTGTATGACCTCCCTACAATGCATGGGCATGCTCCTGATGAGGTGGCGGATGGTCTCCTGAGGGATCTCCTCCCAGACCTGGACTAAAGCATCCGCCAACTCCTGGACAGTCTGTGGTGCAATGTGGCGTTGGTGGATGGAGCGAGACATGATGTCCTAGATGTGCTCAATTGGATTCAGGTCTGGGGAACGGGCGGGCCAGTCCATAGCATCAATGCCTTCCTCTTGCAGGAACTGCTGACACACTCCAGTCACATGAGGTCTAGAATTGTCTTGCATTAGGAGGAAACCAGGGCCAACCGCACCAGCATATGGTCTCACAAGGGGTCTGAGGATCTCGTCTCGGTACCTAATGGCAGTCAGGCTACCTCTGGCGAGCACATGGAGGGCTGTGCGGCCCCCCAAAGAAATGCCACCCCACACCATGACTGACCCACCGCCAAACCGGTCATGCTGGAGGATGTTGCAGGCAGCCGAACATTCTCCACGGCGTCTCCAGGCTCTGTCACGTGCTCAGTGTGAACCTGCTTTCATCTGTGAAGAGCACAGGGCGCCAGTGGCGAATTTGCCAATCTTGGTGTTCTCTGGCAAATGCCAAACCTCCTGCACGGTGTTGAAATGTAAGCACAACCCCCACCTGTGGACGTCGGGCCCTCATACCACCCTCATGGAGTCTGTTTTTGACCATTTGAGCAGACGCATGCACATTTGTGGCCTGCTGGAGGTAATTTTGCAGGGCTCTGGCAGTGCTCCTCCTGCTCCTCCTTGCACAAAGGCGGAGGTAGCGGTCCTGCTGCTGGGTTGTTGCCCTCCTACGGCCTCCTCCACGTCTATTTATTTACGGATATCGGTGGTAATGAAATATCTCTGTAAAGTCATGTGATTTTTCGGTGATATCCTTGACTTTTATTTGGGGGGAAAAACAATCAATTGGGGAAGAAGAACTTTCCTCACTCAGAATGCATTTCCACGTGAACTTAATTTCGGACAAAATATTCAACTACGAATCCTAACAATCATTTCCTGACCCCAACCATCACATTAGGCCTGTAAATAACTAAGAAGGACTTTGATACTCAAGTCACTAGTGTAATTCCAGTCGACTACATTGCAGATCACAATATCAGATCACAATATCATATGGATGCAGTTACTGACATGTTAAACACTCATCCAGGTATTGTGAGATTTATTGCACTCATTGTGTTAATTTTGAGTCTCTCTTTCCACAGTTCTCTGTGCTTCCCAGCAAACAGTTCAGTCTGAGACTCAGCAGGTGAAAGGCATCGTGGGACAGTCTTTCTCTTTTCAAGAGAGGGTGATCAATTCTAGCAATTTACTTTATGGAGAACTTGGCAGTATTGCAAATATGTACCCTGGTAAAGAAGGCAAAATCACCCTTGAGAAGAGATTTGAAAACCGCCTCCACTTGAACAATGTTACAAGATACTTCACTCTGTCAGACCTTCAGATAGACGATGCTGGGGTTTATACTGTAGAGAATACAAACGAAGAGAAAAAAACAACAAAATTTGAGCTCACTGTATACAGTAAGTGTTTGTGCGTGTGTGTTGTATATTACAAAAACATTTAGTATAGGTTCCAATTTCAATTTATTTGTATTTTTTCTTCCAGATGTTGTTTCCAAACCTCAGGTGACAGAGTGTGACCGCAGCTCCTGTAGTGTGGTGTGTTCTGTGGACAATGAAAAAGAGGTGACCTTGACCTTGTACAGGGGAGAGAAAATACTTAACCAGACCAGCAGTCCTGACCTCACCACCGATCTCTCTCTCCACTTGGAGGTAGAGGGAAAGAACTACAACTCCACCCACAGCTGTGTGGCTTCCAACCCTGTCAGCAATGAGACAGTTCTTGTCCCAAAATGTTGCAGTGAAGATGGTCATCCTAATGATGCTGGTAAGAGACATTTTGAATTAAAACCATCCAGAAAATAGCATTTACCAAGTCAAACTGAAGTGTAGTTGAACTCATTCAAAACATACTTAAGAAAATAAAGAAAATTATTTCCTTGTGTTTTATTTCAGACAGTGATTGGATGACTCTGGGTATGGTTTTTGCTGTAATCTGCGTTTTGGTTGCCTCTGGGCTGGTTGGACTTGCAATCTATCTAAGGAAGAGGGGAAATGAACACTCACAAGGCAGGTATTTGTTTAGTGTTTTTGCAAAAGGTGTGAAATGCATGTAAAAGTGTAATCTTCCACACTTCCTCTGCTTAGTCAGACAGTGTCATTATCCAAGACAACTTCTCTAAATGTTGAAAAAGCAGAAGGCACACACACTCTCTGACAATGATTACTTTAATAGCTTGGCTTATCTGACACCAAAATGACTGCAACCACAGAGATCAGTACTCATAGTAACAAAAGTCCTGAGTGTTTACAGAACCTGTCCAGGGGGGTGGGTGTTTGTATGTCTGTCAGTTAGTCGCATGCTTCTGCCAGTTAGTCGCACCTCACCTTAGGCCCATATTTACTTTCCTTTATCTGTCTTCATAGATTCATCCAAAAGAGTGCAAGTTGACATTGTGTATGCAACGATAATTCCTAGAAAACGAACAGATAACCAGGTTAGTAAAAAACCTACAGGCTGATTGACAATACAGCAGCTTTATCAGCCCTCATGTCTACAACTGTAGGCTTTCGCTCTGTGTCAGTGGGTTAATGTGGTCTTGAGTTGCACAGACCACCTGAGTTTGATACCCGGCCTGATGTCGTTATGATATGGTTTGGTTTCACAATGAGAAGCAACACAGCACATACTGGAGTGCCAGTTCTAGGTCCAAGACTTCTTAACAGCTTCTACCCCCAAGCCATGAGACTTCTGAACAGCTAATCAAATGGTGACCCAGACTATTTGCATTAACACCCCCCCCTTTTACGCTGCTACTACTCTCTGTTTATCTATGCATAGTGACTTTAACTACCTATATATACACATACTACCTCAATCCTCGACTTACCGGTGCCCACGCACATTGACTCTGTACCGGTACCCCCTGTATATAGCCCCACTATTGTTATTTTACTGCTGCTCTTTAATTATTTGCAACTTTTTTTTCTTTTTTTAAATCTATTTTTTACTTTAAGAAAAAAAAGTATTAACTGCATTGTTGGTTAAGGGCTTGTACAGTAAGTAAGCATTTCACTGTAAGGTCTACAACACCTGTCGTATTCAGTACATGTGACAATTAACATTTGATTTGATTTGTAATTCCTTTGATCACCTGTGTCTTTTACAGTATTTGCAAAGTCTGTGGACTTTTAAAGTTAGGCTTTGTGGTTCCTCCCACTAGGAAAGGTTCTAGATGTGTTGTGTTGACTGTTGAGTTCCCTTCTGCAGAACAATGAGAGGAGACAAGAGATTGTCAGGCTTGTCCTGTTTCCTTCCTCTGGCACAAAGTTTATAATAAAGCATAAAAATCCTCTTTTTATTTTTGTTGATTTCCCACCCCTTTTATCTCTCCTCTCTCTGCCCCTTCTTTCCCTGTCCCTCTCTGTCCTTCCCTCCCCTACTTCCCTCTCCCTGCCTAGGAGGAGCGAACAGATATACCGGAATTGGAGTCACACAGAACAGATATACCAGAATTGGAGTCGCGTAGAGACAACCCTAACCTGACATCAGTTTATGATACACTCCTGTTACATCGCATGTCTGCCAGCGGGGATGTTGACACAGCATGAAGGAGAAAAACAGGAAGTCAATGGGAGGTCGAAATGATAATCCATCTTTTTAAATGCCTTTTGTCCCAAATCCCAATGTATAAGTTAAAACAAATGGAACACGTATTTTAATACAATTCACTAGTGTGTTTGCTATGCTACTGCTGTGCCAAAGCTTCCTTTCAGTACTGTCTGTTCTGTTGTTTAAAATGTAGGTGCCTCCCCTGTATCGTTTTTATAGCTGGTCATTGTTTAGCTTGCCAGTGGATAGCAGCTGTGTACATACATTTAAAAAGAGCAGGCGTTTGAGATAAAGCCACCTACTCCTTAGAAGCAATGGCTGTTAGGCTGCTTTAGAAACAAAACAGTCCATAGATACATGTTTTCCTTTCAACATTTAGGTTGTATTGAGGGGTGGCCAGCTCTAGGAAGAGTCTTGGTGGTTCCAAACTTTTTCCATTTAAGAATGATGGAGGCCACTGTGTTCTTGGGGACCTTCAATGCTGCACCCTTCCCCAAATCTGTGCCCCGACAATCCTGTCTTGGAGCTCTATGGACAATTGCTTTTTTGTTTTTGCTTTGACATGCAATGTCAACTATGGGACCATATAAAGACAGGTGTGTGCCTTTCCAAATCATGTCCAATCATATGAATTTACCACAGGTGGACTCCAATCAAGTTGTAGCAACATCTAAAGGATGATCAATGAAAACAGGATGCACCTGAGCTCAATTTCAAGTCTCATAGCAAAGGGTCTGAATACTTGTGCAATTAAGGTACCTGTAAATTCATTTGCAAAAAAAAGTATATTTAAAACATGTAGTTTGTTACATTTGACAGTGAAACCTAGCAGTACTACTTATTTCTTTGAAAGTGAGACGGATGTGCTGTATAGCATGTTGAGGACTATTTTTGACCACTCATGCAGGAGTAACAAGGCCCTAGTTCACCAAGGAGTAATATCATTTTGGGATTTATTTCAATGTGTCTATGGTTTCTGCAGCAGTCTTAGCACCCCTACTTCTCGTGGTTATGCATTATGACTGTTTTCAATTCAATATGTCAAAGTTGTAAATGTGCCTTTCCTTATATAAACAAACTATAAAAGTAATGGCTTCAGCCAGGAGAAGAGATAATGCGGCCATTTTCAAAGTTATTTGGTGGTGCAACAAGTCATGCATGCTAATCTGCATCTGGGTCTTAGCCTCAGCCGTGATAACCGACCTGGAAGGACAGGTGTTAAATCAAAAATGTGAATAGCCTGCGTCACTCCAGGATCATGGTTGCCTAACCCCTGGTGTAGTGGTTATGTCCCAACTCTGGTGATTTTGCAGTTATACTGCAATTGCTGCATTCAAAATAACCATTATTACAAAATACTGTAACTGCAGTTTTACAATTGTAATTAATTACAAGTTGATGTCATAGCAAATGCTTTGTGTCAAATGTCAGTTTTACTGTTAGTTGCCAGCTGTAGAAACCACCCTCAAATATTGCAACTTTTTTTCTCCTCATAAATCGCTGTCTGTGTTATCTATTCTCTATTATAATCCCTATGGCTGTGCTGAGAAGTATGTTTATTCTAAATTAACAGGACGTTGGTATGTGTGGGTGAGATACATAATGATATTTAGGCTTATACCATATGCGTCCTTTTATCAAGTGCCTGAAGTATGTACTCTGGGGGCTAGCTTCCTTGTGCTGAAGAACATACAACACTCGGGAGGCTATCACCACAATGTTCATCGTCACATCTCAATTTGCATAGTTAATTTTCTTAGAGAATGTGAAAACAATGTGGAAAGTAGCGTTACACTCCTAGACCTACCCACCCAAGCAAAATAGCCTTCCTTTCCCTGTGCAATTTCACTTTCATTTTTAGAAATCCAAAGACCCTTATCAGGTCTACATTGATCTGTCAACTGTAAGAATAAGAGTCAGGAGTAGACCTTTAGCATTACTGAGAACTATTCTGTTCGCTGCAGTGAAAAGTATTCATTGCAGTGGAAATGTATTTCACCACATAGGCCTGAAGACTGTGGGGCTGCTTGTCAGTGTGGTCAAGCCTCTGACGTGACAGAAAAAGTCAGACCACACAATGTAACAGACTGATGGGAAAGGAAACGAGTGATCACAAGCAGAGACAGTCACATAATCAGACAAATGTAAACAGTTCGCTATTGGATGACAAATACATTGTTGGTAGGGTGTGCATGACATCACTTCTATTCACCTGTAAAGCTAATACTGAAAGGTTGCTCCTGTACAAGCCCAATAATATGCTGTTGGGCCTATGAGTCAATAAACTAGTAACCTGGGTAACCTAATGCCTAATTGAGCCCACCTGCCGCATACATTAAGCCTATGTCTCCTCAGAGGATGTGACACTGAAACATTTGTTCTACCTTACAAGGCCTAAAACCAGTAGGGGTCCTGTAAATTCAGAAAGAAAAGAGTAATGCACTGGGGCTTTAATAGTCCTGTATTAGCGGACCGATATAGCCATCTGCAGTGCGGGAAAGAAAAAAAAACATCCCTCCCCGTCAGCAAAAAATATCACACCACACCCAAACTACTTCCTGCGGCTGGGTCTAAAACATTTACATCTTTTGCAGTTGAGTTTAATTTAGGAGAAAAAAGGTATGTATTCTTGACAGTGGTGTAAAGTACTTACAGTGGGGCAAAAAAGTATTTAGTCAGCCACCAATTGTGCAAGTTCTCCCACTTAAGATGAGGCCTGTAATTTTCATCATAGCTACACTTCAATTATGATAGACAAAATGAGGGGGGGGAAAAATCCAGAAAATCACATTGTAGGATGTTTAATGAATTTATTTGCAAATTATGATGGAAAATAAGTATTTGGTCAATAACAAAAGTTTCTCAATACTTTGTTATATACTCTTTGTTGGCAATGCTCTTCCTCTCTGGTGCTCAAAGACGTCAGACTGCCTTCGCCTCGTACACCTGTCACCACTGTTACTCGCACCTGTGCGTCATCACCGGTCACCATCACGCGCAGCAGCGCATCATTGGACTCACCTGGACTCCTTTAATTTGTTGATTGCCCCTCTGTCTCCGACTTTGGTTAGATCCCGGTGTCGGCATTAAGGTTGTCGTGTTCCTGTCCAGACGCTGTCCTGTTCCATGTCCGTTGCCATTAAATGTTCACTCCCTGTGCCTGCTTTTCATCTCCAGCGTTGTGCTTACAGCTCTGATATTTTCCTTTGTAACTGGTGTTTCTCTACAGCCAAGGTGTTGTAACGGGTTTGGAGCTGGGCTCTGTTTCTTAGTCATTGTGTTAAAAAAAGGCCTGTTACTGGTTGAAAGAAGTCTCCAGCTGGTCTCTCTCCTTAGTCAGGTTTTCGTAACTAGTTCTTCCTTCTCTGAAGTATGGTTGGCCGTTAGAGAGAGTCCTGGACAGTTGATTGTAGTTATCGTCATCTGTGATGGAACAGAGAACAAATGTATCATTTTATGTTTCTTTACACACTCACTGACGCTAACGCACACAAACATACACACCATACCACCTGTGATTTTTGAATACTCACAGTGTACAGAGAGTCTTATGACTGATCAGCATCAGAAGACACAGCAGTTCCAGAGAAACTGAGGCCAGTCTGTAAGGCTGACAGTTCTGATTCCCAAGTTTCAGCCCTGCAGGTGTAGAGAAACAAGCGGTTACATACATCTGACCTCATCCCATCTATTCTCTTCTACCTCACAAACCAAGGCTACTCTGATAGCAAGACGAAGTGATGCTGTGGTCAATAATAATTCTGTCCTCCTCTACTCGGTCCCACTTCCATATGACTGAAAACAGATTCCAAACAGAGGTGTCATGCCCATAGGGTGCATTTTACATTTTAGTCATTTAGCAGAAAGTCTTATCCAGAGCGACTTACAGTTGTGCGTGCATATATTTTCATATTTGTTCCTGCTGCTCTCCCCTCTCTCTCTCGTAACCCTGGCATTACAAGGGCCATAATCTACCAACTGAGCCATGTATCATGTAAAATATGGCAGGGAGCCAACTTAAAATTGATAGGTAGCTGGTATTATTACAGAGAAACAAACCCCAAAAAATGAACAATTTTATCTATACATAAATATAGTAAACAAAATGGGGGTTGTTTCTCTGTAAAAGGCACAAGATGATGAAGCTGAAACCAAGATTGAACTGTATGGCCTGAAACCAAGCATCACGTCTGGAGGAAAGCTGGCACATCCCTATGGTGAAGCATGGAGGTGGCAGCATCATGCTGTGGGGATGTTTTTCAGCGGCAGGTACATGCAAGACTAGACTGAATTGAGGCAACGATGATCAGAGCAAAGTGCAGAGAGTTCCTTGATAAAAACCTGATCCAGAGCGCTCAGGACATTAAACTGGGGCGAAGGTTCACCTACCAACAGGACAACGACCCTAAGCACACAGCCAACATAACGCAGGAGTGGCTTCAGGACAAGTCTCTGAATGTCCTGGAGTGGTCCAGCCAGAGGCCGGACTTGAACCCGAGCGAACATCTCTGGAGAAAATAGTAAAAATAAAGAAAAAACCTTGAATGAGTAGGTGTGTCCAAACTTTTGACTGGTATATACCTGTATAAATATATATTTATATTGATGTATATATTTCTATTGATTTATATATGTTATTTTAAAAAATAAAGCTACATATAATCATGGTCTTTTTTTGCTTTCTTGAGTAAGGCAGCTCCAAAATGCAGATGTTTCCACCTTGCTGAGTGCTTTCTGTGATAGTGGGGCAGACAGTAGAAAATACGGAGTGTGGGGGTTGGTAATGTTCTCTAGTTGCGCCATGATTGGCTCAGTGCTCTGCCACTCATGGGGACACTACATCCCTGTAAAATCTATGGGTAGGGCAAAAACAAATTCAAGCCCTTTGGGTGCTGCCATAGATTTACATTAGAAGTCAATCCAAGAAGGCTCAAGGTCATTGGCCACATATAAAATGATGTCAAACCACGTTAGATATATCATAGCTTCTATTGGACTGATCATGTCAACACACTTTCAAAATCTTAGCTACCAAGCTAGACAAGCAGTCATTATCCTGAATCAAGTCAACAATCTACTGGCAAATCCTTATCAATCCTTGTCATGTGAAGAGAAATTATAGATAAAATTTATCAGTGCTCATCGTCCCTTGGCCATAAACATTACATAAGTTGGAAATCGCAAATTCAGCAATGAGTGGCTGGGAAGGAATCAGTGGCTTACTGCAAGCGTTGCAAAACATTCACAAGCCTGCTATTCAGTGGAGATGGTGTGTGGTCAAAGTCTGGGTTTAAGGGTCTCTTTTCCAAGCTTAAAAGGATAAACATTGAAATGTTGAATACATTGGCCATGCTGTCAATCCAGCATGTATTCTGCTGTGTTCAAAACAACTGGAAACGGGGAAATCACAGAATCCACACAACTGGGAACTCTGGAAAAAAAAGTTTTGAACGGTCATCCAAGTTGGGAACTTGGGCCTCTTTCTAGAGCTCCGACCTAAAGATCATTGACATCATGATTCAACCTTGTCCCCCCCCCAGAGTTCTCAGTTGTCTTGAAAGCACCATAAATCCAGAGAACCCCAGACTTTGATGACAAAGTTGTGACAATTTGCCCATAGAAAAGGATCACTGCGCCACTGTCCTGTTGAAGTAAGTACTGCACAAGGTGAGTCCAAATATGTATTGTATGCTGCATCAAGTATGTAATATGCCTGGGAGATATGTATAGTGTAACTAAGAAAGTAATACTAAGTGTATGTTGTGTAGTAAGGTGTTAGTAGCCCATGTGCCACAATATGGTCCCTTTCGCCTCATAATTTAGCCTACTGTCCTGACTTGATGGTGCACATGTAGCTTATAGCCTGTTTAAGAGAATTGTCATCTAATATTGTAAGAGCATTCAGTGTCTGCTTATATGCCCCCTTTATTTCTCCTACGGTTCTAGCTTGGTGTACCAGGAGAATACGGTAAGAGCAGCCCATGATCTGAATTCTGTCCCTGTACATTTCAAAAGTACTGAACAAATAGTTATATTGACTACGTCCATTTTAGCTTTCTCATTAATGTCTCAATCGAAATGATGGATTACCTCTTATCTGCTCATCGTTCCCTTATGCAATAGTTTGCACAACTCAATTGTCAGTAGAAACCACATTTGTTGAAGCAAGTCAGCCATACCAGCTATGTTTTTAAAAAAGGTATTAAATTAGTCTGAATTATCCTTTTTGCTGCCAGACAGCTTTATGTAGGCCCTAACCATTTGTTGGCACAGTTTGTAACCATTATAGTGCAATTAATGTATTGCTTAGTGTTGTATAGTGGCTTTGCTGGCATGCATCTGAAAAAAATGTGGGTTAGTTTGCCCCACCAAGATGTACATGCTAAAAATCACTACTGTTCCACTTAAACTAAAATTCTACATCCTGTAGAGAGGGTGTAGTGAATGTGAACTCATGAGTTGAATGGAATTCAATTCCAAAAATCTGAATTGAGCCCAACCCTGATTCACAGCTAATAGTACAAACCTGAAATACAGAGGATCAGATAAACGCCATGACCTTGTTTGCACCCTTTTCATTGTAAACGTGACTCTAGGACTTGCATTTGTTCAACTCCTGCGTGGCTTCGGAACAGTGGGCAAAAATGCGCTTGGATTAAATGAGACTCCGTCGCACGCCATCAGGCAAAATGGAATCCCAAAATAAATGTATAGAGTGAGAGAAACTATTTTAGCTAGTTGTGCAAGACATTTTATACATAAAAGGATGAGTAGCATATCGTTTTAAAATGTTTGCATGATTTCTCCTTCGAGAAAACAGCTGATTTAAATGTGGTGTGGCAGATTTCAAAACTCAGGTTGGATACACTTGTACTTCATCGCCAAAAGGCTATCAAGGTGGGGAGGACCGCCTTCTGTTTGCCTAGTAACCACTACCCAAACACCTTCCGGGTTATGGAGGAGAGAGGGCAGACCTTTGCCCAAATGAGAAAAGACAGGGCTTTTATTTAACAAAATGTGATGACGTCACCCATGTGAGGTGAGGACATCAACAGCTAATAGTTCCTCACAGAATAACGTTTCACAGCAGCCACAGCTCTCTAATGTCGTCGTACCCAGTCAATTGGCACCAAATTTGCCTTGTTAATTCTCTTAAATTAAATACATGACTGTTTTCTAATTAGCTATGATTGTTGTTTGAAATGTCTGATTCAACATATAGTTTGTTGATATCAACCTACTGCTACTCTTCCTGGGGTCCAGTCACAATTACGCATTTACATACAAAAAAAACAGTACATAACATATTACACTCTACAATACAAAAAAACAATACAGTAATTTAACAATATTAAAATGAACATAAATACACAAGCTGATAAGAGACTCATTTTTGCAACCAAATGTGATTTAAACAAAAATAGCATCAACATGGCAAATTATACAAAGGTTTTAATTTTAACTCACAATAATGTTGTAACTGTATTCGTCGTCTGAAGAAGAGGAATCAGACCGAAGCGCAGAGTGGTAAGTGTTCATGCTTTATTTAAAACTGAACACTATAACAAAGAGCATAACCGAAACGGTACTAAACAGAAATTAACTACCCACAAAAACCATGTGGGAAAAATCTACCTAAGTATGGTTCCCAATCAGAGACAACGATAGACAGCTGTCCCTGATTGAGAACCCTACCCGGCCAAATCAAAGAAATACAAAAACATAGAAAAAAGAACATAGAAATCCCACCCAAATCACACCCTGACCAAACCAAAATAGAGCCATAAAAAGCTCTACGGTCAGAGCGTGACAAATGTTATAATAATGGCACATTGGCACAAAAATGCGTGACCACAGTCTAAGGCATAGAAAGGTTAGAGAACATTTTGGTTGCACATGATTTAAGATACACTTACACAATTCACAGTACACTGTCTCAGAGCGAAACACTGTGCATTATGTACAGTATACAGTATACCGAAGTATAAAAACATTCAACCACTAGATGGAGGAAAAGGATTTGAAGAGAAGGCCAACGTTCTTTCTAAACAACGCTTGAAATTGAATAGGATTTTAAAATAAAAAGTTAGTAATTCACTGTTTACAGTCATAATTGTTTTCAAATTTGAAATGTATAGCTGCCTGGCATGCAAAGTGACAGGACAAAAGGTCACACACACTTAAACTCACTGAATAGAGAATCCACCAACCAATTACACTTGTCTGTCCTATTTGACCCTAGAAGTAGGCTACATTAAAACCACAACATGGAGTTGTGTTTCTGGAGAAATGTCTCTGGAGAAATGTTTCCACTCTCAAACTCATAGAGGCAGCTATGGATTCAAGGAATGACAGTTTACTCCTTCAGTTTTGCTCATTCATTCTGTTTCTACATCCCTGCTGGCAGCCATGGAATGTAACTGGAGTGAATCATTAACTGATGTCAGGTTAGGGTTGTCTCTACGTGACTCCAATTCTGGTATATCTGTTCGCTCCTCTTCGGCACGGAGTGCGAGGGAGGTAGGGGAGGAAAGGACAGAGCAAGAAGGGACAGAGAGAAGGGAGATTAAAGGGGTAGGAAAGCAACAAAAATAAAAACTATTTTATGCTTCTTTATTAGACAATTTGTGCCAGAGGAAGAGAACAGAACCACGGCTGATGCTCTCCTGTCTATTCTCAGTGTTCTGCAGTAGGGAACTCAACAGTCAACACAAGACATCTGGAACCTTTCCTAAAGGTATTGGGAGGAACCACGAAGCCAAGCTTTAAAAGTCCACAGACTTTGCAAATACTGTAAAAGACACAGGTGATCAAAGGCATTATTATATACTATATGTGCTGTGTTGCTTCTCATTGTGCAACCCAACCATATCATATGGGCAAAACTGGTTGCAATGACGTCAAGCCTGGTATCAAACTCAGGTGGTCTGTCAAGTCAAGACCACATTAACCCACTGACACAGAGCTAAAGCCTACAGTTGTAGACATGAGGGCTGCTAAAGCTGCTGTATTGTCAATCAGCCAAACATTTTTACTAACCTGGTTATCTGTTTGTTTTTTTAGGAGTTATCGATGCATAATCAATGTCAACTTGCACTCTTTCAAATGAATCTATGAAGAATCATAGAGGAAAGTAAATATGGGCCTAAGGTGAGGTGCGACTAACTGACAGACATACAAACCCTCACCCCCCTGGACAGGTTCTGTAAACACTCAGGACTCATTTGTTACTATGGGTACCTGTCTCTGTACTTGCAGACTTTTTGTCACTAGTGTCTCTGTACTTGGCATCAGATAAGCCAAGCTATTAGTGTGTGTAGCTAGTAGAGTGTGTGTGTGTGTGTGTGTGTGTGTGTGTGTGTGTGTGTGTGTGTGTGTGTGTGTGTGTGTGTGTGTGTGTGTGTGTGTGTGTGTGTGTGTGTGTGTGTGTGTGTGTGTGTGTGTGTGTGTGTGTGTGTGTGTGTGTGTGAGAGAGACTGGGTAATGACTCTGCCTGGAAGATAAGCCACTTTAATTGACCTGCATCCTGTGTTCAAGCAAACATTTCCTACCTTTTCCAAAACACTACATTGGTTGTAAAATCTAATCATGTTTTGCCTTTGGGGAGTGATCTCACACCTCTAAAACATAAATACCTGCATTGTGAGTGTCCATTTCTACTCTTCTTTTGATAGATCAGAACATCAGAGCTTTATTCAAAGAACTTTACAGAATGATGTACAGAAGAGGTGTCTGTACAGTAAGTTCTATACAACACATTTCTATCAGGACCACACCATTGCTTACAGAAAGAGACATGCTACTCTGATCTGATCGAGGCAACACACGTAATAGTCTTTACTCCCCCACAGTATTGAACAGATGTAGCAGCTGCACTTTTTTAGAGCATTTTCTTTTGAACTGCATTTGTCTTGACACACGAACTACCATTTACCGTTCTCTCTGATGGACATTAACACTCAGTGACCTTCACTGTAATCTACATAATAGCCCTTCAGTAACCTTCACTGTAATCTACATAATACCCCTTCAGTAACCTTCATTGTAATCTACATAATACCCCTTCAGTAACCTTCATTGTAATCTACATAATACCCCTTCAGTAACCTTCATTGTAATCTACATAATACCCCTTCAGTAACCTTCACTGTAATCTACATAATACCCCTTCAGTAACTTTCATTGTAATCTACATAATACCCCTTCAGTAACCTTCACTGTAATCTACATAATACCCCTTCAGTAACTTTCATTGTAATCTACATAATACCCCTTCAGTAACCTTCACTGTAATCTACATAATACCCCTTCAGTAACTTTCATTGTAATCTACATAATACCCCTTCAGTAACCTTCATTGTAATCTACATAATACCCCTTCAGTAACCTTCATTGTAATCTACATAATAACCTTCATTGTAATCTACATTCAGTAACCTTCATTGTAATCTACATAATACCCCTTCAGTAACCTTCATTGTAATCTACATAATACCCCTTCAGTAACCCATTGTAATTCATAATACCCCTTGTAACCTTCACTGTAATCTACATAATACCCCTTCAGTAACTTTCATTGTAATCTACATAATAGCCCTTCAGTAACCTTCACTGTAATCTACATAATACCCCTTCAGTAACCTTCATTGTAATCTACATAATACCCCTTCAGTAACCTTCATTGTAACCTACATAATATTCTGGCCTGATACCCAGGCCTGATACCCTGGCCTAACACCTGGTCTTCAGGCAGTTTATCTTTCTATCTAATGCATTATATTTCATAGGCTGTTTGAAAATATGATGCAATAGATAAACTGCAGGTCCTGGGCCCCCTCCCCCTGGGTGCAAGTTTTGAGTTTTTTGTGTGTCATGCTCGGGGAAAAAACAAACCTACCCCCAGGGGGGGGGCAGGACTGCGCTTGGGAAACCCCGATCTAGAGTTACACCAGAATAACCTGTTCAAGTGTCAAAACACCTTGAAATCCTATTCAATATAAACACATCAATCGTTATGAATGCTGAAACCTTTATATATTATTACACATTTTGGGATTGACCTTTCTTTACAAAAGTTCATTATACTGTATGTCAAGTCATGCTGCAATGCTAGTTTTATTGTATTGCAACACACACCAGGTTAACTTATGAAGGGAATGGGAAAGTCAGGTACCGGTAAAGTTATATGCATATATGATATTTATGATACATTCAGCACTGTATGTCTGATTGTGGACAGGGCAAATTATTAATTTAAACGTTAAAGCAGTTGATGAGCTCTTTGCCAAGACATATTTCAGCCCCTACACAGCTTGTTTATCCCACCCACTCATAACAAGTACAATCTTCTAGGTTTCACCTGGCTGAGGTAGCCGACACAACACACCCACACAGGTCTCTGGTTACCCCACACAGGCCCCCAACCTTACCACAATCTGTCTGCTCCTCCCAAACGTATTCCTGAGGCAGATGCTTTCTTTGATCAGCCACCTGCAGCCCATCCTCAAATCAGATTACAAAGACTCTTCCAAGCAGTCCATTGGTTTTCCATTTCAACCAAACTACTTTCTCGCTGTAACTTTGCTCTCTGCTTTTCAAAGGATTGGTCATCCACCATCCATCAACATTCAAAGAATCTTTGGATATTATGAAGTGAGAGAATTAATGCACACAGAATGAGTTAGACAAAATCAGCTCTTTGAGAGGGACACGTACAGGATAAGTGAAATGTGTTACAGTAAATGTATATTACCTTAGTTGGATTCTCCCTATGGTGAATAATACTGCAAAGATTCCTGGGAACACCACCAAGGCTGCTGCTGGGATAACAGGATAGTATATTTCTCCATGCCTCTCATCTTTGTTCTGTGGTTTTGTGTTGTGTGAGAGGAAAACAAATACAATACATGACATACAGTGCCTTCAGAACCCAAGCTTGAATGAAACCCTTGTGCATTCAGAAAGCATTCAGACCCCTTGACTTTTTCTACATTTTGTTACGTTACAGCCTTATTCTAAAATTGATTAAATCGTTTTTTCCCCTCATCAATCTACACACAATACCCCTGTCACTACATTGGCCTCTGAGTATAGCAACCCCATCCCCCTCTCCTCGAAAATTCCTGAGAATACCTCATGGACACACAGTTATAGAAAGTAGTTTTTCATGGAGACAAAGGAAATCCTTCCACCTCACAGAACTTGAGGTACGAACAAATATCATGTTCCAGAGACAGTGTAAAAGATCTGTGAGGAATCCAGCTACGAACTGGTCCGTTTGTCACAACTTGGGAGAGACGGTGTGGCCACATTACCATAACGCTGTTTATATAATAGCCTCAGATATGAGGTTTGCATCTAATTGTTGTATAAGATGAATGAGTGAGTATGATACTGTTTATACAATTTTACAATGTGATTTTGGACTGTTTAATGAAACTCAAATAGGGAATTGGATTTGAATTCAATCAGAGGACCGCCACTGAGCCCAGTTAGGGTCAGACATCCTGGGACAGCACTGTTCTGCCATTCCGAATAAAACCCAACTTTGAGAAATTATCAGGAGACCATGTTTCTCTCAATCACGGGAGTACAAAGGTTGCAGACCATTGCTGAATCTTTTAACCATACCACGTGGTTAAACTCTTAGACTATCGATACCAACAGAATAAGAACAAGTCTTTGATATTAATTACTAGTCTGCTTCTAGGAATTTGTTATCAATGAAATGCGAAGAACGACAACCGCCGAAACATCCATTCTATAACGAATGTCACTTTGAACTATCCCCTCTAACCAAGACAGAGAGTGACGGACAATTCTACAAAAGAAAGACTTTTCACCAGCGATCAAGACGACGCACTGAGCGTAAATATATATATTGATTGCAATTGTTCCCGAATGAGTGAGCGTTCATGTGTAAAAGATTAGCATTTTAATTGTTATAATTAACTCTGTAGTGACTTCTTGGTCGAACCCCCATTTCACCTTTGTCTAACAAGCCGCCATGCCAGTTCAGCCCACCAGGGCACATTCTCCTATCATTTCATGTAACCACATTTACCAAGTTGTTTTGTTTGTTTATGCATTCCTGTGAATTACTTAGTTATTAATAAATAAATGATTTAAGACAATTGATGTATGGATCTCATAGTGAAGACTGGGTTTGTGCAGATAACCAACAATTTACGACGTTTGGAATGAGACTAACATGAGGTAAAGTAAATAATTAATTAATTCGAAGACTAATTGATCAGATATCATATCCTAAAATAACTTTTCAGATATTTTAACTTTGTAATCTGAATATTTTTCTTTGGTGCCCCGATTTCATACTTAATTAGTTACGCGATTAATCAGTTGATCGCATAGTAAATAATTGCAGAGAATCTTTGATAAAAACTATCAGTCTTCAGTTCATGATAGTAAAGACACGACACCCCATAAAGACAAAGCAAAAACAGTTTTGTAGGTATATCTGCAAATGTATGGAAAAAACGTGAATATCACATTTACATAAGTATTCAGACCCTTTATTCAGTACTTTGTTGAAGCGTTTTTGGTAGCGATTATAGGCTTGAGTCTTCTTGGGTATGACACTTTGTCATTATGGGGTATTAGGTGTAGATTGATGAGGGGGGAAAAACAATTTAATACATTTTATAATGAGGCTGAAATGTAATAAATGTGGAAAAAGTGAAGGGGGCTGAAAACTTCCCAAATACACTGGATGTACAATGCCTTCAGAAAGTATTCACACCCCTTGACTTTTCCACATTTTGTTGTTACAGCCTGAATTTAAAATTGATAAAAATTTGATTCTGTGTCACTGATGTACACCCCATAATGTTGAAGTGGAATTATGTTTAAGACCAATTAATTTCAAATGAAAAGCTGAAATGTCTTAATTAATCAACCCCTTTGTTATGGCAAGCCTAAACAAGTTCAGGACAAAATAATGTCCTTAACAAGTCACACAATACGTTGTATGGACTTGTTAGGTTCTAAATATTTGTGTAAGAACTCAATGGACACTATGAAAGTTTAAACCAAGTTTAATCATCCCAAAGGATCGAACAGCTGAACCGACCAAAACACATTTCCAATAGTGGTGGACTATGTACCCCAATTTGGGGTGGAATCTCCTCCTTCTATCCAAACACTACATCTCTGTTGCTAGGCAGGAAATTAAGTGACGCATTGAAATAAACTGCTACTTCTCCCTTAATGTGACCTGTCTCCTAGAGATGAACGTACGTTGGTGCGAAAAGTGCAAATCAATCCCAGAACAACAGCAAAAGACCTTGTGAAGATGCTGGATGAAGCAGGTACAAAATAATCTATATCCACAGTAAAACGAGTCCTATATCGACATAACCTGAAAGGCCGCTCAGCAAGGAAGAAGCCATTGCTCCAAAACCACCATAAAAAATCCAGACTACGGTTTGCAACTGCACATGGGGACAAAGATTGTACTATTTGGAGAAATGTCCTCTGGTCTGATGAAACAAAAATAGAACTGTTTGGCCATAATGACCATCGTTATGTTTGGAGGAAAAAGGGGGAGGCTTGCAAGCCGAAGAACACCATCCCAACCGTGAAGCACAGGGGTGGCAGCATCATGTTGTGGGGGTGCTTTGCTGCAGGAGAGACCGGGGGACTTCACAAAATAGATGGCATCATAAGGGAGGAAAGTATGTGGATATATTGAAGCAACATCTCAAGACATCAGTCAGGAAGTTAAAGCTTGGTCGCAAATGGCTCTTCCAAATCGACAATGACCACAAGCATACTTCCAAAGTTGTGGAAAGATGGCTTAAGGACAACAAAGTCAAGGTATTGGAGTGGCCATCACAAAAGCCCTGACCTCAATCCTATAGAACATTTGTGGGCAGAACTGAAAAGGCATGTGCGAGGAATGAGGCCTACAAACCTGAATGGGTCAAAATTCACCCAACTTATTGTGGGAAGCTTGTGGAAGGCTACCTGAAATGTTTGACCCAAATTAAACAATTTAAAAGGCAATGCTCCCAAATAGTAATTGAGTGTATGTAAAATTCTGACCCACTGGGAATGTGATGAAAGAAATAAAAGCTGAAATAAATCATTCTCCCTACTATTATTCTGACATTTCACATTCTTAAAATAAAGTGAGGATCCTAACTGACCTAAGACAGAGATTTTTTACTAGGATTAAATGTCAGCAATTGTGAAAAACTGAGTTTAAATCTATTTGGCTCAGGTGTATGTAAACTTCCGACTTCAACTGTATATGCATGAAAACCCAAAGTTTGATAACATGACAATTCCCACTCTCTCTTCACCTGACTATGCTTTCAGGATACTTTTCTGCTGAGTTTGGCAAAAATGAAAGCCCTAAAAAGCCTCCTCATGCTTTCGCCCAGTCTTCCCCATCAGACCACAGTATGCAAGAGGTGTTCCCAAGCCATGTCATTTGCAATTTCTTCTTCTTCCTCCATTGCCACCTGATAGGCACGTCACCTGATAGGCATTTGCATATCCCTAATCAGCGCTACATCCTCGAGGTAACTCAGCACTGTATATGCTTTCACATCAGTGCATCTAACATTTTGTTTAGAGTACAATTAACCCAACATCTATCATTTTATATGATGCATTGACCAATAAAGCAGCTAACCCAAACCAACTATGGTGTTTAAAGTGGCTCCCAGACCCAACCCATCTACATGTCTACAGTGGAATCTAGTCTATCTCTCTCTCTTTAGCTCCAAATCCTCTGTCATGGCGTCTTCAAGCTCACCCATTATGCAGCTGGATCTCGATGATCCAGATGATTGAGTTGGAGGCGTGCATGGCCACACAGTCATGTGTGAACAGGGAGTACGGGAGAGGGCTGAGAACACACCCTTGTGGGGCCCCAGTGTTGAGGATCAGCGGGGTGGAGATGTTGTTTCCTAACCTCACCACCAAATGCTGAGCTGTAATTGATGAACAGCATTCTTACATAGGTATTCCTCTTGTCCAAATGGGTTAGGGCAGTGTGCAGTGTGATTGCGTCGTCTGTGAACCTATTGAGGCAGTAAGCAAATTGGAGTGGGTCTAGGGTGTCAGGTCGGGTGGAGGTGATATGATCCTTGAATGTGAGTGCTACAAAGCGATAGTCATTTAGCTCACATCCCTTAGCTTTCTTGGGAACAGGAACAATGGTGGCCCTCTTAAAGCATGTGGGAACAGTAGACTGGGATAGGGATTGATTGAATCTGTCCGTAAACACACCCGCTAGCTGGTCTGCACATGCTCTGAGGATGCGGCTGGGGATGCCGTCTGGGCCGGCAGCCTCGCGAGGGTTAACACTTTTAAATGTTTTACTCACATTGGCCTTGGAGAAGGATATTCCGTAGGTTTTGGTAGCGGGCCATGTCAGTGGCACTGTATTGTCCTCAAAGCGAGCAAAGAAGTTGTTTATTTTTTCTGGGAGCAAGACGTCGGTGTCCGCGACAGTGATGGTTTTCTTTTTGTAATCCGTGATTGACTGTAGACCCTGCCACATTCGTCTCGTGTCTGAGCCGTTGAATTGTGAGTCTACTTTGTCTCTATACTGACACTTAGCTTGTTTGTTTGCCTTGCGGAGGGAATAGCTACACTGTTTCCTGTCGCCTTGCCATGATTAAAAGCAGTGGTTATAGGCTTTCAGTTTTGCATGAATGCTGCCATCAATCCACAGTTTCTGGTTGGGGAAGATTGTAATAGTCACTGTGGTTACATCACTGATACACTTGCTAATAAACTCACTCACCGAATGAGCGTATACATCAATGTTGTTGTCTGAGGCTATACTTAACATATCCCAGTCCACGTGATCGAAGCAATCTTGAAGCGTGGAATCAGATTGGTAGGACCAGCGTTGAACAGACCTGAAAACTAGCGTTTCCTGTTTAGTTTATTTCTATAGGATGGAAGCAACAAAATGTAGGTGTGGTCAGATTTGCTGAAAGGAGGGCGAGGGAGGGCTTTGTATGCGTTGCGGAAGTTAGAGTAGCAATGATCCAGATTTTTGCCAGCCCGGGTCGTGCATTCAATATGCTGATAAAATTTATGGAGCCTTGTTTTCAGATTAACCTTGTTAAAATCCCCAGCTACAATAAATGCAGCCTCAGGATATGTGTTTTCCAGTTTACATAGAGTCCAATGAAGTTCTTTCAGAGCCGTCGGGGTGTCTGCTTGGGGGAGGGGTATACAAGGCTGTGATTATAATCGAAGAGAATTATTTTGGTAGATAATGAGGTTGGCATTTGATTGTAAGGAATTCTAGGTCAGGTGAACGAAAGGACTTAAGTTCCTGTATGTTGTTATGATCACACCATGACTCGTTAATCATAAGGCATACACCCCCGCCCTTCTTCTTACCAGAGAGATGTTTGTTTCTGTCCGCGTGATGTGTGAAGAAACCAGGTGGCTGTACCAACTCTGATAAGGTATCCCGAGTGAGCCATGTTTCCGTGAAACAGAGAATGTTACAATCTCTGATGTCTCTCTGGAAGGCAACCCTTGCTCGAATTTAGTATTAGTAGTATTCCTGGTGGTAATGTTGGTAAGTTGACGTTGCTCTTACAGTGGGGCAAAAAAGTATTTAGTCAGCAACCAATTGTGCAAGATTTTCTGAATTTTTTTCCTCATTTTGTCTATCATAGTTGAAGTGTACTTATGATGAAAATTACAGGCCTCTCATGTTTTTAAGTGGGAGAACTTGCACAATTGGTGGCTGACTAAATACTTTTTTTGCCCCACTGTATATCCAATAGTTCTTCCCAGCTGTATGTAATAAGACTTCAGATTTCCTGGGGTAACGGTGTAAGAAATAATACATAAAAAAACAAAATACTGCATAGTTTCCTAAGAACGCGAAGCGAGGCGACCATCTCTGTTGGCGCCATAGTCCAACGTTCACTATCACTGTTGTTGATAACACACATTACCAAAATAATTCACACTTGTCTTCCTATTTCCACATAATCTGTCACGGTTCACCGCACCAATAGGGCATAACCATCTCCTTATTGCTACTGCTCATATACTCTAATCATGTTAACTTTTTCCTTTTCTAACCATGGATGAGGCTCTCCTCCAGACACTTTATCCATCCACTGGCACTATGCTGCCTCACAGCCACTGCAGCTGAGACTTTCACCCTCTCATTACAGGTTTAGCAGGGAACCAACTCCCGGAAGGACTTTGCAGGTATAGACTGCTCGGGTTTATCTTCCGGGACTCACCCTATTCTTATAGTACTCACAGGAACCAACCAATTCGAAAGTTACACCCTAGGACTTACCCTCTGCAGGTACCAGCCTGCTCGGGCTTACCTTCCTGGACTTACCCTCTACTTTATAGAAGTCACATTAACTAACCCACTCTGGATGTACCCCCTAGGACTTACCCTATACAGGTACCAACCTGTTTGGGATTACCTTCTGGGACCATATACCTCACCGCTGAATAAGTTCAGGCTTTATAGGTCCGTATCCTATAATTGGTTCAGACTCTATAATTGGTTCAGATCTCCCCAAGATGTCAGAATTAGTGATAACAGGTGTCAGAACTGTGCCTACCTTGTCTCTGGTGACGGCTCCTGTTTCAATGATCCGAAATCTCTAGTTCAACCCTGGTGAACCCTGCTCTCAGCTCCAACTGTTAGGTTCTAAATATTAGAGCAAGAACTCGACAGAGACTATGAAAGCTTAAACCAAGTTTATTCATCCCAAAGGAACGAACAGATGAACCGACAAAACACATTTCCAATAGCGGTGGTATATGTACCCCAATTTGGGGTGGAATCTCCTCCTTCTCTCCAAACACTACATCTCTGTTGCCAGGCAGGAAATTAAGTGGCGCAGGCAATAAACTGGTCCTTCTCCCTTAACGTGACCTGACCTCGACCCCCTTCATCACTAATCCACGGCTCTCTCCCCTTATCAGTGCTGCCACGTGATCATTTTCACTGCAATCAGCACATTCCAAGCTCAATTGCACCCACCATATGCATTCCTCCTACAGATAAGCATTAACTTCTGGTGTAGACCCTCTAGACAATAGTACTCAATATTTCAATAGGATACCTGATAATTAACCCTATTCCAAGTTTAGAAGTTAGAACCCAGTATCCATCAGACTCTACAGTATGTGCAATAATGATGTTTAACATGATTTTTGAATCACTACCTCATCTCTGTACCCCACACATACAGTTATCTGTAAGGTCCCTCAGTCGAGCAGTGAATTTCAAACACCATGAAGTCCAGGGAGGTTTTCTAATAACTCACAAAGAAGGCCACATATTGGTAGATGGGTAAAAACAACATTGAATGTATCCCTTTGAGCATGACGAAGTTATTCATTACACTTTGGATGGTGCATCAATGCACCCAGTCACTACAAAGATACAGACGTCTGTCCTGAAACCCCTCAGGGATTTCACCATAGGGTGAATGATGACTTTAAACAGTTACAGAATTTAATGGATCAACAACATTGTAGTTAATCCACAATACTAACCTAAATGTCAAAGGAAGCCAGTACAGAATAAAAATATTCCAAAACATGAATCCTGTTTGCAATAAGGCACTAAAGTAAAATTGCAAAAAATGTGGCAAAGAAATTAACTTTATGACCTGAATGCAAAGTGTTGTGTTTGGGGCAAATCCAACACAATAAATCACTGAATACCACTCTTCATATTTTCAAGCATGGTGGTTGCTACATCATGTTATGGGTATGTTTGTCATCGGCAAGGTTTTAGAAGTTTTTTTAGAATCAAATAAACGGAATAGAGCTAAGCAAAACCAAAATCCTAGAGGACAACCTTGTTCAGTCTGATTTCCAACAGAATGGGAGACAAATTCACCTTTCAACAGGAAAATAACCTAAAACAAAAGGCCAAATATACACTGGAGTTGCTTACCAAGACAACATTGAATGTTTCTGAGTGGCCTAGCTACAGTTTTGACTTAAATTGGATTGGAAATATATGGCAGGACTTGAAAAAGTCTGTCTACCAATGATCAACAACTAACTTGAAGGAGCTTGATGAATAAGAATAATGTGCAAATATTGTACAATCCAGTTCTGCAAAGCTCTTAGAGACTTACCCAGAAAGACAGCTGTAATTGCTGCCAAATATGATTCTACAAAGTATTGACTCAGGGGTGTGAATATGTCAATAAGATATTTCTGTATTTAATTTTCAATAAATGTGTAAACATTTCTAAAAACACATTTTCACTTTGTCATTATGGGGTATTGTGTGTAGATAGGTGGGTGAGAGAAAAATATATTTAATCATTTTGTAATTTAGGCTGTAACACAACAAAATGTAGAATAAGTCAATGGATATGAATAGTTTCATGTAGGTACTGAGTGTATGAAACATTAGGAAAAGCTAACCTAATATTGAGTTGCACCCTCCCTCAAAACAGCCTTAATTCGCCAGGGCATGGACTCTACAAGGTGTCGAAAGCGTTCCACAGGGATGCTGGCCCATGTCGACTCCAATGCTTCCCACAATTGTGTCAGGTTGGCAGTATGTCCTTTGCGTGGTGGACCATTCTTGAGTGATGAGTGTGAAAAACCTAGCAACATTGCAGTTCTTGACACACTCAAAGCAGTGCACCTGGCACCTACTGCTATACCCTGTTCAAAGGCAGTTCAAATCTTTAGACTTACCCATTCACTCTCTGAATGGAACACATACACAATCCATGTCTCAATAGTCTCAAGGCTTAAAAATCCTTCTTTAAACTGTCTCCTCCCCTTCATCTACACTGATTGAAGTGGATTTAACAGGTGACCATGACATCAATAAGGGATTATAGCTTTCACCTGGATTTACCTGTTCATTGTATGTCATGGAAAGAACAGGTTTTCCTAATGTTTTGTACACACAGTGTATATACTTCACATCATAGAACATATAAGGTACCATGCCATACAAGATTGTGCTAACAGTTCACTGTGAAATTCTACATTTTCTCCACTAGAAGGTGCTCTTTAACAACCTACAGTACACTGGTTCATCACTACACAACAAATTTACTAACCGCTCCCCGTCTCAAGAGGAATGGGTATTATAGTCCAATGAGCTGATGGCAATAATGAATTATATGATTTCTCACACATACGTCTTCTCCAAGTCCTCCATCTTCACAGGGTGTTGTGATGTTGACTGTGATGATGTGATTACTGACAGGGTTGGCAGCTACACCACTGCTGGAGATGAGATCCTGGGTGTAATCATTAGTCCAAACAGCTGCAACTAAAATGAGATTTTCCATTGGATAAATTCAGGTGGGTCCCTCCCCTTTCCATTTGCTTCTGTTTAAGAAACGTTTTGCAACAGAATTGGCAAAATGAATAAACCCTAGAGGACTGCTGGTCCGGTTGAGTCTATTCTCTCCTCTCCTCTGTACAACGACAAGATCACATCTTTCAGGTTCTTCACTGTGCGCACCACTGAACAGCTCGAGATTAATAGCAATGAACCATTTGTTCAGATGGAGAAGGCTTGCCAGACTGACGTTCATGCTGCTATATTTTCTCATTGAAGGTATGTTTCTTTTGTTGTTACTGATTTGCTGCACTAACTAAAAGTGTAAGTGGGAGATGATAGATAAGTAGCCTAAACATTATATTTTTTAAATGTTCGATGTATTAATTAGTAACTTTGGAAAGAAAAAACATTTAGGTCTATCTTTGTGTGTTTGCTGTGTATCCTGATAAGAGAGGCTAGCAGCCATAGTGCGTTGAGCACAGACCGAATGGAAATTTCACTAATCCCCCTCCCCCTCCCCCTTATTAAATATGGTCAAATTTGTAAATGCTAAATCATTTAAACTGTGCCACATTTAAACAGTGGCACTTAGCCTATCGCTAAGACTCATTCCAAAATAACATTCCTCTCTCTATCCTCCCGTATCCTGTCTGAGCAAATATTTAAAGTAAGGGATAGATACAGACAGAGACTAGTTTCTAAAAAAACAGAGCTCTTTCGTGGGAAGAAAGAGTTGTAGGATATAAAAGTTTGTGGTCTATACACCAACTACAGAGTATGCCAATAATTTGATTCATAGAATCATTTAGATGAGAGATTATTAATCTTTTAGAAACAGGCTGACAACCTTTTATAGTTCTCTGAGACTGTAGCTTGTCATTTGAAACTAATTTGCATTCTATTCAAATTCTGGCCAACTGACAGAGCTCACAGTGCCTGCCGATTGATGTCTGAAAAGACTAAAGACTATGGATGGGATAGTAAAAAACGTGCAACTTTATGGTGTTGTGACTTGGGAATTCCCTCAACAATGATGAATCATTGAAGGACAATGGACATGGCTTTATCCCCAAAAATCAGAAGTCAGACGAAGAAGAGAAACTGTTTCCAACGACGCAGTTTATTAAACAAAAACCACTGGGAAACATAACAATAATAACATGGGTAAAAAATAGCCCTACGAACGCCAGAACAAATGTGCACAGACACTTACGAAAAACAATCACCGACAAAGACATGAGGGGAAACAGAGTGTCAAATACACAACATGTAATTGATGGGATTGAAACCAGGTGCGATACAAAACAAGACAAAACCAATGGAAAATGAAAAAAGGATCAGTGATGGCTTGACGGTAGGTGACTTCGAACGCCAAACGCCGCCCGAACAAGGAGAGGGACCAACTTCGATGGAAGTCGTGACATTATTTCATGGATATCAATATCTAAAGTTCATTAGGTAAAAATAATATTCCGACTCAGTGGTATTTAAGCTACATTTGAGTGGGACATTAAACAGGAAATATTTGTGGTTTCATGTGATTATGTGGTCAGAGGCTGTCTGACACAAGAGCGAAAGGCAGGTCATTGGAACAGGCGATGTACTTTTTTTTTAATAAAAGGTCATGGTCTGATCACTGGTCAGCCCACCACAAATGTGATGTTCCTCTGGTCATAGTGTGGGACAAAAAAAAGCTGTGTATTTTAGGGTGTAAGTGTCTCACATGAATGTCTTAACTGAGAATGAAGGCGTTCAAGAGCCACACTACATGACCAAAAGTATGTGGTCAGCTGCTCATGACCAAAAGTATGTGGTCAGCCGCTCGTTAATATGGAGTTGGTCCTCCCTTTGCTGCTATAACAGCCTCCCCTCCTCTGGGAAGGCTTTCCATTACATTGCTACTGGGACTTACTCCCAGCATTAGTGAGGTCGGGCACTGATGTTGGGAGATTAGGCCTGGCTCGCAGTTGGCGCTTCTATTCATCCTAAAGGTGTTTGATGGGGTTGAGGTCAGGGCTCTGTGCGGGCTCTGTGCTTCCACACCGATCTTGACAAACCATTTCTGTATGGGCCTCACTTTGTGCACGGGGGCATTTTTTTTTACCTTTTATTTAACTAGGCAAGTCAGTTAAGAACAAATTCTTATTTTCAATGACGGCCTAGGAACAGTGGGTTAACTGCCTGTTCAGGGGCAGAACGACAGATTTGTACTTTGTCAACTCAGGGATTTGAACTTGCAACCTTTCGGTGACTAGTCCAACACTCTAACCACTAGGCTACCCTGCCGCCCCAACATTGTCATGCTGAAACAGGACAAGTCCTTCCGCAAACTCTTGCCACAAAGTTGGAAGCACAGAATCATCTAGAAAGTCATTGTATGCTGTAGTTTAAGATTTCTCTTCACTGGAACGAAAGGGTCTAGCTCAGTGGTTCTTAACCTGGGTTCAATCGAACCCCAGGGGTTCGGTGAGTCAGTCTCAGGGGTTCGGCGGAGGTCAAGACACACATCCGACTCATATGATTCGTGATGACACACCCCGCTTGGCCATCATTGGCTGCAGGTGATCACGCTACATCGCTTGGCCAATCTGTGCTGCAGGGAATTTTGTGCGCTCAGTAGTCGACTTGTGACTGTCGTGATGGTACGTCTTGTGATTTCTTTCTTAATATTTTAAACCCTTCATACTTACTATGTCGAGCAAAAAACGAAAGTGGTCGGACGAATATGTACAATATGGATTCGCATGTATAACAGAACGTGATGGGAGTCAGCGTCCTAACTGCATGATTTGCAATGCCAAGTTGAGCAATTCTAGTCTAGCACCGGCAAAACTAAGAGAACACTTCCTTAAGCTGCATGGAGATGCAAAATGCAAGATCACAACGCTCTCTGAATTCAAGGTGAAGCGAAGGCTACTCTGCCTGTTCTCGGCTTTGTACCCATCAACAAACCGATCCACCCATCGTACGAAGTTGCTTACCTGATCGCAAAGCAGGGCAAACCACACAACATTGGTGAAATATCATGATGGGAAAAGAGGCTGAAATTAAGTTATCACAAATTCCTCTTTCAAATGACACCATCAATTGACAGAATAGAGGACATGAGCAAAGACATCTTGGCTCAAGTAGTTGCAGATCTGATTTCAAGCCCGGCAAAATTCAGCCTTCAACTCGACGAGACCACAGACGTTTCCAATCTAAGCCAGCTTGCTGTATTCGTGCGCTATGTGAAAGACGATGTGATAAAGGAAGATTTTTTTATTTTGTAAGCCTCTTACAACAACAACTAAGGCAGCCATTGTGAGGAAACTTGTGGATTTCTGCAGTTTGTTCGGATGGAGCTCCAGTCATGCTGGGAAGAAGGTCTGGTTTTGGTGCGCTAGTGAAAGCCGATGCACCACACATCATTGTTACGCATTGTATTCTGCACCGGCATGCGTTGGCAACAAAAACCTTGCCTCCAAAACTGCCAGAAGTATTAAAAATTGTAGTGGAATGCGTGAACTATGTGCGAACTAGTGCTCTGAGGCACCGCATCTTCAGTGAACTGTGTAAAGAAATGGGCTCTGAATTCGAGGTACTTCTGTACCATTCTAACGTTCGGTGGTTATCCCGGGGACAGGTGCTGAATCGTGTTTTTGCCGTGCGTGTGGAATTAGCCCTGTTTTTGCAAGAGCACCAACATTGTCATGCAGATTGCTTCAAAAAATCTGAGTTCATTCTCATTTTAGCGTACATGGCTGATATCTTCACAGCTCTCAATCATCTCAATCAAAAGATGCAGGGCGGTGGAGTCAACATCATCGAAGCAGAGGAAAACTTGAAGGCTTTTCAAAAAAAGCTACCGTTATGGAAACAACGAACAGAGAACGATAACTTCGCAAACTTTCCCTGCTGGACGACTGTGTAAGTAAGATCGAAGATGTATCTGGAATCGGAGACATTTCTGTACCCGCAGAACTGAAGCAAGCAATTGCCACGCACTTAGATGAGCTTGCAAAGTCTCTCGACAGATACTTCCCTACAAGAGAGTCATATCCAGCATGGGTGAAACAGCCGTTCACGTTTAGTGTTGAGACAACAGATGTCAATGATGAATACCTCGATGAAATCATTGAAATTCAGCAGAGCCAGGTTCAACAGCAACTCTTCAGAACAACAACGCTTTCAACGTTTTGGTGTCAACAAATGGTAACGTACCCTGTTATTGCTAAGAAAGCTCTGGAGATTTTCATACCGTTTGTTACAACATATCTTTGCGAACAATCCTTTTCGAGGATGCTGGACATAAAAACGAAGAAAAGGAACAAACTTTGTTGCGAAAACGACATGAGAGTGGCCCTTGCCAAGGTGAAGCCGCACATTTCTGAACTGGTCTCTGAAAGACAACAGCAGAAGTCACACTGATTTTCAGTAAATATTCATTATGTTTTTGTTTTTGTGTGAAAATCAAGTTTTGATTTTGTTCTTTGAACACAGTGATGTTGATGCACGGTTCATTTTGTGCACCAGTAAAATATTTACCTATGTTTTGAATTTGAAAAAATCATATTTTATTTTTCCAATTATAAGAAGAGTTCGGTGAATGCGCATATGAAACTGGTGGGGTTCAGTACCTCCAAGGTTAAGAACCACTGGTCTAGATCTAACCATGAAAAACATCCCCAAACCATTATTCCTCCTCCACCAAACTTTACAGTTGGCACTATGCATTCGGGAATGTAGCGTTCTCCTGGCATCTGCCAAACTCAGAATCATCCGTAGAGCTGACCGATTGTGAAGCGTGATTCATCACTCCAGAGAACGCGTTTCCACTGCTCCAATGAGTCCAATGATGGCGAAATGTACATTAATCCAGCCTACGCTTCGCATTGCGCATGGTGATCTTAGGCTTTTGTATGGCTGCTCGGCCATGGAAACCCATTTCATGAAGCTCCCATTGAACAGTTCTTGTGTTGGCGTTGGTTCCAGAGGCAGGAACTCGGAAGTGAGTGTTGCAACCGAACAGACAATATTTATATGCTAAAGGCCTACTATAGGCTAACATAAACTAGCTGGTCTGACACATCATTGACAATGAAAGGAAGTTTGGCCAGCTAGCAAGCATTTTAGCCAGGCAGCCTAGAACAACAACAACCTGAAAGCGTTTAGCCTACTGTATGACCTACTGTATGACCGTTTCTAATATGAAAGAGGAGGATGTCATTGGCATTTCTCTACAAGTAGTGTGAGTCAACATGTATTTTTCAACTTGCATGCCAGCACACACACTCACAGAAATCAGTACCACTGACAACCACATCATATTTATTTTATTTTATTTAACCTTCATTTAACTAGGCAAGTCATGTTTTTTTATATATATATATTTTAGTTGTCACTGTTTTAGACTAAGCTTAGTTGATTAGATGATTCTGAAGTTGAAATGGTGCTTGAATAGTGGAGGCAGCACCTGTTTTCTTCGTGACTTGTGGTAACTCTGTGGTTCTAAATCAACAGTTGTTTAGTAGTCTGAAAATATCAGAAACATTATCTTGCTTGACCATGCTGTAGGTCATGTAACTGTTTGTCATAAGCAAAATGTTTGTGGACTTCACCTGACAGATATTGCTCTACGGTTTTTGATAAAATTATGGTGTGGTTAAATGTATTCTATCATTGTGTCTTCTTCATGTCTCAGCCTTATAGGCCTGGCCTATATAACTGGATTCAGTCTGATGTGGCAACATTTGAAATGGGGGTTTTTTTTCTACATTGGATAAAAGTAGAGACTCAGAGCTGGAAAATGGTATATCATGCAATGCAGGTGAGGAACAATGTGAAAGTAATTATGTTTTGAATGTTGATAAACTTGTAACCCCACTTTTGAGAAAATGTACCTTGAATGTTTTGGTACACCTACTGGAGAGCTCTTCTTTGTCGAGACTTATTCAGCATTGTTCACTCCCTCGTAAGCCTTAGCCCCACCTGTTGTTAGCATTGTCCTGCTGGAGGGTCATGAGGGAGGAGGATGTCTTCCCTGTAACGCACAGCGTTGAGATTGCCTGCAATGACAACAAGCTCAGTCCGATGATGCTGTGACACACCGCCCCAGGCAACCTCCAAATCGATCCCACTCCAGAATAAAGGCCTTGGTGTAACGCTCATTCCTTTGACGATAAACGCGAATCCGATCATCACCCCTGGTGAGACAAAACTGCGACTCATCAGTGAAGAGCACTTTTTGCCAGTCCTGGCTGGTCCAGCGATGGTGGGTTTGTGCCCATAGGCGATGTTGTTGCCGGTGATATCTGGTGAGGACCTGCCTTACAACAGGCCTACAAGCCCTCAGTCCAGCCTCTCTCAACCTATTGCGGACAGTCTGAGCACTGACGGTTGGATTGTGTATTCCTGGTGTAAACCGGCAGTTGTTGCTGCCATCCTGTACCTGTCCCGCAGGTGTGATGTTCGGATGTACCAATCCTGTGCAGGTGTTGTTACAGGCGGTCTGCCACTGCGAGGACGATCAGCTTTTCGTCCTGTCTCACTGTAGTGCTGTCTTCGGCATCTCGCAGTATGGACATTGCGATTTATTGCTCTGGCCACATCTGCAGTCCTCCATACCTCCTTGCAGCATGCCTAAGGCATGTTCACGCAGATAAGCAGAGACCCTGGGCATCTTTCTTTTGGTGTTTTTCAGTCAGTAGAAAGGCCTCGTTTAGTGTCCTAAGTTTTCATAACTGTGATGTTAATTTCCTATCGTCTGTAAGCTGTTAGTGTCTTAACGACCGTTCCACAGGTGCATGTTCATTAATTGTTTATGGTTCATTGAACAAGCATGGGAAACAGTGTTTAAACCCTTTACAATGAAGATTTGGATTTTTACGAATTATCTTTAAAAGACAGGGTCCTGAAAAAGGGACGTTCATTTTTTTCTGATTTTGTGTGTGTGTGTGTGTGTGTGTGTGTGTGTGTGTGTGTGTGTGTGTGTGTGTGTGTGTGTGTGTGTGTGTGTATATATATATATATATATATATATATATATATACACACACACACAGTTGAAGTTGGAAGTTTACATACATCATTGCCAAATACATTTAAACTCAGTTTTTCACAATTCCTGACATTTAATCTGAGTAAGAATTCCCTGTTTTAGGTCAGTTAGGATCACCACTTCATTTTAAGAATGTGAAATGTCAGAATAATATTAGAGAATTATTTATTTCAGCTTTTATTTATTTCATCACATTCCCAGTGGGTCAGAAGTTTACATACGCTCAATTAGTATTTGGTAAAACATTGCCTTTAAATTGTTTAACTTGGATGAATTATGGCCCATTCCTCCTGACAGAGCTGGTGTAATTGATTCAGGTTTGTATGCCTTCTTGTTCGCACGTGCTTTTTCAGTTCTGCCCACAAATTTTCTATGGGATTGAGGTCAGGGCTTTGTGATGGCTTTGTAACTCCAATACCTTGACTTTGTCATCCTTAAGCCCTTTTGCCAGAACTTTGGAAGTATGCTTGGGGTCATTGTCCATTGGGAAGACTCATTTGCGACCAAGTTTGAACTTCTTGACTGATGTCTTGAGATGTTGCATCAATATATCCACTTAATATTCCTTTCTCATGATGTGAAGTACACCAGTCCCTCCTGCAGCAAAGCACCCCCACAACATGATGCTGCAACCCAGTGCTTCACGGTTGGGATGGTGTTCTTCAGCTTGCAAGCATCCTCCTTTTTCCTCCAAACACAACGATGGTCATTATGGCCAAACAGTTCTATTTTTGTTTCATCAGACCAGAGGACATTTCTCCAAAAAGTATGATCCTTGTCGCAATGTGCAGTTGCTAACTGTAGTCTGGCTTTTTTTTAATGCGGTTTTGGAGCAGTGGCTTCTTCCTTGCTTAGTGGCCTTTCAGGTTATGTAGATATCAGACTCATTTTACTGTGGATATAGATACCTTTGTACCTGTTTCATCCAGCATCTTCACAAGGTCCTTTGTTGTTGTTCGCCAGCACCGACGGCCGCCTCGCTTCACGTTCATAGGAAACTATGCAGTTTTTTGTTTTTTTTACGTGTTATTTCTTACATTAGTACCCCAGATCATCTTAGGTTTCATTACATACAGTCGAGAAGAACTACTGAATATAAGAGCAGCGTCAACTCACCATCAGTACGACCAAGAATATGACTTTCGCGAAGCGGATCCTGTGTTCTGCCTTTCACCCAGGACAACGGAATGGATCCCAGCCGGCGACCCAGAAAAGAGGGAAACGAGGCGGTCTTCTGGTCAGACTCCGGAGACGGCACATCGTGCACCACTCCCTAGCATTCTTCTCGCCAATGTCCAGTCTCTTGACAACAAGGTTGATGAAATCCAAGCAAGGGTAGGATTCCAGAGGGACATCAGAGACTGTAACGTTCTTTGCTTCACGGAAACATGGCTCACTCGAGACAAGCTATCGGAGTTGGTACAGCCAGCTGATTTCTTCACGCATCGCGCCGACAGAAACAAGCATCTTTCTGGTAAGAAGAGGGGCGGGGGGTGTATGCCTTATGATTATCGAGACGTGTTGTGATCATAACAACATACAGGAACTCAAGTCCTTCTGTTCACCTGACTGACTTCCTCACAATCAAATGTAGACCGCATTATCTACCAAGAGAATTCTCTTCGATTATCATCACAGCCGCATATATTCCCCCCCCAGCAGACACATTGATGGCCCTGAATCGATGGCCCTTTATTTGACTCTATGAAAACTGGACACCACATATCCTGAGGATGCATTCACTGTAGCTTGGGATTTTAACAAGGCTAATCTGAAAACAAGACTCCCTAAATTCTATCAGCACATCGATTGCGCAACCAGGGCTGGCAAAACCTTGGATCATTGTTATTCTAACTTCCGCGACGCATATAAGGCCCTGCCCCGCCCTCCTTTCGGAAAAGCTGACTACGACTCCATTTTGTTGATCCCTGCCTACAGACAGAAACTAAAACAAGAAGCTCCCACGCTGAGGTCTGTCCAACGCTGGTCCGACCAAACTGATTCCACACTCCAAGACTGCTTCCATCACGTGGACTGGGATATGTTTCGTATTGCGTCAGACAACAACATTGACGAATACGCTGATTCGGTGTGCGAGTTCATTAGAACGTGCGTTGAAGATGTCGTTCCCATAGTAACGATTAAAACATTCCCAAACCAGAAACCGTGGATTGATGGCGGCATTCGCGTGAAACTGAAAGCGCGAACCACTGCTTTTAATCAGGGCAAGGTGACTGGAAACATGACCGAATACAAACAGTGCAGCTATTCCCTCCGCAAGACAATCAAACAAGCTAAGCGTCAGTATAGAGACAAAGTAGAATCTCAATTCAACGGCTCAGACACAAGAGGTATGTGGCAGGGTCTACAGTCAATTACGGATTACAAAAAGAAAACCAGCCCAGTCACGGACCAGGATGTTTTGCTCCCAGGCAGACTAACTTTTTTGCCCGCTTTGAGGACAATACAGTGCCACTGACACGGCCTGCAACGAAACCATGCGGACTCTCCTTCACTGCAGCCGAGGTGAGTAAAACATTTAAACGTGTTAACCCTCGCAAGGCTGCAGGCCCAGACGGCATCCCCAGCCGCGCCCTCAGAGCATGCGCAGACCAGCTGGCTGGTGTGTTTACGGACATATTCAATCAATCCCTATCCCAGTCTGCTGTTCCCACATGCTTCAAGAGGGCCACCATTGTTCCTGTCCCCAAGAAAGCTAAGGTAACTGAGCTAAACGACTACTGCCCCGTAGCACTCACTTCCGTCATCATGAAGTGCTTTGAGAGACTAGTCAAGGACCATATCACCTCCACCCTACCTGACACCCTAGACCCACTCCAATTTGCTTACCGCCCAAATAGGTCCACAGACGATGCAATCTCAACCACACTGCACACTGCCCTAACCCATCTGGACAAGAGGAATACCTATGTGAGAATGTTGTTCATCGACTACAGTTCGGCATTTAACACCATAGTACCCTCCAAGCTCGTCATCAAGCTCGAGACCCTGGGTCTCGACCCCGCCCTGTGCAACTGGGTACTGGACTTCCTGACGGGCCGACCCCAGGTGGTGAGGGTAGGCAACAACAACTCCACCCCGCTGATCCTCAACACTGGGGCCCCACAAGGGTGCGTTCTGAGCCCTCTCCTGTACTCCCTGTTCACCCACGACTGCGTGGCCACGCACGCCTCCAACTCAATCATCAAGTTTGCGGACGACACAACAGTGGTAGGCTTGATTTCAAACAACGACGAGACGGCCTACAGGGAGGAGGTGAGGGCCCTCGGAGTGTAGTGTCAGGAAAATAACCTCACACTCAACGTCAACAAAACTAAGGAGATGATTGTGGACTTCAGGAAACAGCGGAGGGAACACCCGCCTATCCACATCGATGGAACAGTAGTGTAGAGGGTAGTAAGTTTTAAGTTTCTCGGCATACACATCACAGACAAACTGAATTGGTCCACCCACACAGACAGCATCGTGAAGAAGGCGCAGCAGCGTCTCTTCAACCTCAGGAGGCTGAAGAAATTTGGCTTGTCACCAAAAGCACTCACAAACTTCTACAGATGCACAATCGAGAGCATCCTGGCAGGCTGTATCACCGCCTGGTACGGCAACTGCTCCGCCCACAACCGTAAGGCTCTCCAGAGGGTAGTGAGGTCTGCACAACGCATCACCAGACCAAACTACCTGCCCTCCAGGACACCTACACCACCCGATGTTACCGGAAGGCCATAAAGATCATCAAGGACAACAACCACCTGAGCCACTGCCTGTTCACCCCGCTATCATCCAGAAGGCGAGGTCAGTACAGGTGCATCAAAGCTGGGACCGAGAGACTGAAAAACAGCTTCTATCTCAAGGCCATCAGACTGTTAAACAGCAACCACTAACATTGAGTGGCTGCTGCCAACACACTGACTCAACTCCAGCCACTTTAATAATGGGAATTGATGGGAAATGATGTAAAATTTATCACTAGCCACTTTAAACAATGCTACCTAATATAATGTTTACATACTCTACATTATTCATTTCATAGGTATACGTATATTTTGTACTTTATCATCTACTGCATCTTTATGTAATACATGTATCACTAGCCACTTTAACTATGCCACTTTGTTTACATACTCATCTCATAGGTATATACTGTACTCTATACCATCTACTGTATCTTGCCTATGCTGCTCTGTACCATCACTCATTCATATATCTTTATGTACATATTCTTTATCCCCTTACACTTGTGTGTATAAGACAGTAGTTTTGTAATTGTTAGTTAGATTACTTGTTGGTTATTACTGCATTGTCGGAAAGTAGAAGCACAAGCATTTCGCTACACTCGCATTACAGTTTTTTTCGATTGCTAAACGACAGTGGGCACAACTGGAGTCACATGTGCAAAACTCTAACTACAGTCTGCACTACCAACAGTCACCTGAGCTAAACAGTTCACATCACCTGCAAAACTCATTCCAAGCAACACAACTCTTAACACATGGCTCAAAACACGCTCAGTGCAGCCAAACACTATGCACAACCCTCACTGAGATAACACACACTGTCACTCAGAACACACTGAGAGTAAAAACACTAGCATCAAACACCAATACAGAAAATACAAACTTTTCATCTTTACAGTTTGAACAATTTCAGTGACTTCATACAAAGTAATATTTTCTTCAAAGAAAAGAGTGACATTCTTTCACATGATTTTTATTTTTATTTTTAGAACATCACAATTCTTTAAGGTAAATGAAAATGAGCAGTTTGCTTCAATAGTCTGTAGTAATTTATGGAATTACAGTAATGAGAAAAAAAGGTAGAAACTAAAAGTACATACTGTAATTCGAACAAATAATTGAGGGGCTAATCCTGCCTCTCTCTAGCATCAGGCCACAGGTTTTCTCTTGCCATGCACCTGGGGAAGAACCTTCTGGAGTGCCTTATCCATCCCTGGCAGTCCTCTGGACTCGTGTCCTCACATCCGGCACGCATGGCTTCCAAAAGAGACATTTGGTCATGTGGGTGGTGACCAAACACTTTCCACCTCCAGGCAGAGAAAAACTCCTCTATTGGGTTGAGGAAGGGTGAATATGCAGGCAGGTACAAAACCATAAATCTGTGATGTGCTGCAAACCAATCTGTGACAGCTGCAGAGTGGTGAAAAGCAACGTTATCGCAAACTATGACAAAAACTTGGGGGTTTCTTACTGGCTCCCCCTGTTCTGCTGGCACTAGCTGAGCATAGAGCTGTTCTAGGAAAGCTATAAGCCTTTCTGTGTTGTATGGGCCAATGAGTGGTGTGTTGAGAAGCAAACCATCATTGGCCATTGCAGCACACATGGTGATATTTCCCCCCCTTTGGCCTGGAACCTCCACAGTGGCCCTTTGACCTAGAACATTCCTTCCTCTGCGCCGTGTTTTGGCAAGGTTAAATCCAGCTTCATCGATAAATACAAATGAATGTGGTCTTTCCAGTGCTTCCACCTCCATTACTCTTTGAAAAACAGTAAGTGCACAGTTTTACTGTAGAAATGCTAATGTTTATTTTTACTGTAAATATTTTGTATTGCTGTGTACGTAACCTCAGACGTCTTACCTGGACATATTGGTATCTTTGCTCTTTTACCTGTTCACTGTTTCTCTCGAATGGTACAGTGTATAACTGTTTCATTGTGACTTGGTGTTTCTTTAGGACTCAAGCAATAGTTGTTCTGCTGACAGAATTACACATTTTTTGATTGCTATCATGGACACAGCTGGAGTCATCTTGAAAACTCTAACTGCATTGTTGAAAACAACCATGTCAAACTCTAGCATTTTTCATTGCTTGAACATCTGAAAACTCTACACTTATCCCATGACTTTAACCCAACCTGCACAACACTGTGGATTTCCACTTTGTTCAAATGCTAACACACTTTGTCAAAACAGGAGGCACACATTCAAAACGGAATAGATTTCAGCCTTTGCGAACACTGCTGATCGCAATTCAGCTGATAGGCTAAGCAGGTGTCTTGTTTTAGACTTGTTAGTGAACACACACACATATTACAGTATACATAGGTAAGCTTAGAAAGTCAATTTTGGAAATGGAACAAGGAAGATGGGTTCGTGGAGGGACAAGGGTGGCAGGGAAGGCATGTGGAGGAAGACAAAGAAGACAAAGAGCTGTTATTTCAGATGAAATGGGCTACACTTATAAATGTTCAGACCATGGTCTCTCATTGAGATAAAGATATTGGGGTGCAAAAGCAAAGATCCACAGTGGCATCTAAATAATTTTCCATCATACAAACAGGTGTGAAAGTTACATCCTTACAGTAAATGAAAACATTACAGGAATCTATTTTGCTATTGCAATTATATAATATTTGACAGATATGGTGAGGGAGATAAAAGTTTGACTATAAAATATATTTTTACAACAGGACCCAAAGGCTGTCCCCAACAGGGGGAAGAGGAAAAATATTTTCAGATGCGCAGGAAAATGCTATTGTTGACATGGTTGTTGTCAACAACGCAATAAAACTGAGGGAGATTCAAGATAGAGTGTTGGCTGATAATGATATATGAAAAATGTTAGTTTTTAGCATGGACTTGTAGATGACCTGGGCCACTGGGTCACATGTGTAAAATTAAATACAGTCTGCACTACAAAACAGATCACCTGAGCTAAACAGTTTTCATCACCTGTAAGGATCATTCCAACAACACAACTCTTAACACATGGAAAACACGCATTACAGATGCACCAAACAATTTGCACAATTCACTGAGATAACACACACTGTCTCTCAGAACACACTGAGAGTAAAACCATAGCATCAAACACCAATACAGAAAATACAAACTTTTCATCTTTACAGTTTGAACAATTTTGTGACTTCCTCAAAGTAATATTTTCTTCCTGCCACCGTTCTTTCACATGATTTATATATTTTTCCTTGTTCCATTTCCAAAATGAGTCTTTCTGAGCTCTACCTATATATACTGTAATATGTGTGTGTGTTCACTAACAAGTCTAAAACAAGGCACCTGCTTAGCCTTTCAGCTGAAATTGCAATCAGCAGTGTTTGAAAGGCTGAAACTATTCCGTTTTGAATGTGTGGTTCACAGTTTTGACAGCAGTGTGTTAGCATTTGAACAAAGTGCTGTAAATCCACAGTGTTGTGCAGGTTGTGGTTAAAGTCATGGGATAAGTGTGTAGAGTTTTGAAAACTGTGTTCAAGCAATGAAAAACGAACTAGAGTTTGGTCCACATGAACTGCTGCTGTGCAGACTGTAGTTAGAGTTTTGCACATGTGACTCCAGTTGTGTCCACTGTTGTTTAGCAATCGAAAAAAACTAACATCTGCTAACCATGTGTATGTAACAAATAAAATGTGATTTGATTTGTTCTGGGATTGATTTGCACTTTTCGCACCGAAGTACGTTCATCTCTTGAAGACCGAATGCGTCTCCTTCCTGAGCGGTGTGATGGCTTCGTTTATACTTATACATGGTGTTTATACTTGCATATTGTTGTCTGTACCTTGCATATTGTTGTTTATACAGATGAACGTGGTACCTTTAGGTGTTTGGAAATTGCTCCCAAGGATGAACCAGACTTGTGGAGGTCTACAATTTTGAGACCTGAGGTGTTGGCTGATTTCTTTTGATTTTCCCATGATGTCAAGCAAAGAGGCACTCAGTTTGAAGATAGGCCTTGAAATACATCCACAGGTACACCTCCAATTGACTCAAATGATGTCAGTTAGCCTATCAGAAGCTTCTAAAGCCATGACATCATTTTCTGGAATTTTCCAAGCTGTTTAAGGGCACAGTCAATTTAGTGTGTGTAAACTTCTGACCCACTGGAATTGTGATACAGTCAATTCTAAGTTAAATAATCTGGCTTGTAAACAATTGTTTGAAAAATTACTTAGTAGATGTCCTAACCGACTTGCCAAAACTATAGTTTGTTAACAAGATATAAGATATTGTGGAGTGGTTGAAAAATTGTATGTAAACTTCTGACTTAGTGTGTGTGTGTGTGTGTGTGTGTGTGTGTGTGTGTGTGTGTGTGTGTGTGTGTGTGTGTGTGTGTGTGTGTGTGTGTGTAAATATTTATTTATCCCAAAAATATATGGGGGATTTGAAATGATGCTGGCAATTACATTGATGGAAGCGACAATCTATCCACATTATTAAAGCTGATCCACTCCTCGAAAAATAAAATAAAAGAGAAGTAGTTAAGTGCGAAATACACCTAGCTTTTTGAAACGGGTCACATATCACGGTGTCAACAGGTTATAGAGCAAACAATGCAATTATCACAACACAGGTTGTAATATGTCTTTTTTTTCCTGGCTTGGCTTCCCCGTTTTTTTTTTTCCCATGCACCCCTGCTGCTGTCCTGTATAGGCTACCTGAACCTGTATGACATGAGCCGTCCTCATGATCTCTCCCAGCTTGGACAGAAAGTTGAGCGTAAAACCTGTCTATTAATGCCAAATAATGCAGTCAGTCCACCCTCAAAACACTAACTTACTCGGGAATGTGTCATTGTGCAGTGTACTATCTAAAGCTATATACTGTATTTAGTTGCTAACTTTAATAAACATTAAACATCAAATTGGAAAAAAAAGTTATCGGCTTGAGGATAAATTCACCCGCAATTTTTTTGTTGAACTCAACAAGTTTCATCTGGATAACACCTTACACAAACGGGCTGCAATATTCAAGGTAAATTAGATCAAATTAAATACAACTTGGTGCCGTGAAGTCCTCTATTTTTGTGTGCAAATGTTTTCACCACGGCCTGTAGAACCAGTTTGCGAGCCAGAGTGTTTTCTATACTGAGCTTTGCCATGCCAGACAGTCTTTCCTGAGAAATTGTGCATTATATCCACTGCGCAGCACACAATTTAAACTTAGTCTTGAATGATGCATACCAAGATATACCAGAGATAACGGCTGTTGATATTGCAACCACATAACTCAAACGCCGGTTCACGAGGAAATCACAAACAGCTTTTTTTGTTAAAACTCTCAAGAACTGTTTGTATCTGCTCATTTATTGGCTGTCCAGTATCTAGACGACCTGTCCCCAGGCTGGCAGTTAATGAGAATGGGGGGCACAATTAAAGATGTCACAGAATTGCTGTAATTGAAGCACAACACAGCTTCTGCTCAGTTTCCCTGTTGTTGCTACGACAATCAAGCGGTAACTGTCGCTTCTGTGCAGAGATCATTTTCTAAACTAAAATTCATAAACTACCTACACTCTAAAAGATGCTGGGTTAATGGGTGGGTTAATTCTCCAGCCATATCAAAGTTATCCAGCAAGCTATTGAATGAGTATTGTTGCAGCTGTAGCAAGTCTAGCAGACGGTGCCGCCTGCTCACAGTGGAATTACTTTGACGGATAAATGGGCAAGTAGTTATGGCTGACCAAAAACTGTCAGAAAAAGTTAGCTAACAACGCTAATTATCCATTCAGGTTAAATAGACCTAACTATTAAAATTACATATCTCAGTCATTGAACATTTTTAGATACCATGCAAGTTTGTGTTCGTCAGGTCAACACTCTGACGCCTGCACACACACACAAAAAAACACACACAAAAAAAACACTTCATTCAATGTCAACATCCGGTGTTTGTTTAGTCAAATGCTAGCTCAAACATTAGCTGGCAAGCTAACAATTTATTTTATGTGCTGTGTGTGGTATCAAAAGTGTATTTTTTTTGTTGTCATTTGGCTGGCTAGCAATGTCAATGCCCGTAGAAAGCTTGTCTTCTGTAAGCCTAAGGCTACTTTGTGGTGCATTGTTTCATGTCAGGTAGTCAAGTTTAGAGGTCGACCGATTAATTAGGGCCGATTTCATGTTTTCATAACAATCAGTAATCGGCATTTTTGGACACCGATTGTTGTGATTTTTTTTAACCCTTTTTTATTTAACTAGGCAAGTCAGTTAAGAACACATTCTTATTTTCAATGACAGCCTAGGAATGGTAGGTTAACTGCCTTGTTCAGGGGCAGAACAACAGATTTTTACCTTGTCAGCTCGGGGATTCGATCTTGCAACCTTCCAGTTACTAGTCCAATGCTCTAACCACCTGCCTTACATTGCACTCCATGAGGAGCCTACGTGGCAGGCTGACTACCTGTTACGTGAGTGCAGCAAGAAGCCAAGGTAAGTTTCTAGCTAGCATTAAACTTATCTTATAAAAAAACAATCAATCTTAACATACTCAATAGTTAACCACACATGGTTGTTGATATTACTAGTTTATCTAGCGTGTCCTGCTTGTTAACTTCTCATCTAATCACAGCCTACTTCGCCAAACGGGTGATGATTTAACAAGCGCATTCGTGAAAAAGCACTGTCGTTGCACCAATGTGTACCTAACCATAAACATCAATGCCTTTCTTTACAATCAATACACAAGTATATATTTTTAAACCTGCATATTTAGTTAATATTGCCTGCTAACATTATTTTTTTTAACTAGGGTAATTGTGTCACTTCTCTTGCGTTCCGTGCAAACAGCCAGGGTATATGCATCAGTTTGGGTCGCCTGGCTCGTTGCGAACTGTGTGAAGACCATTTATTCCTAACAAAGACCGTAAATAATATCCCAGAATTGTCCATAATTATGACATAACATTGAAGGTTGTACAATGTAACAGCAATATTTTGACTTAGGGAACAGTTCCGTATTTCACTGAAAGAATAAATGTTTTTTTTTCTAAATTATAATTTCCGGATTTGACCATATTAATGACCTAAGGCTCGTATTTCTGTGTGTTATTATGATATAATTAAGTCTAGGATTTGATATTGCTGACTGAGCGGTGGTAGGCAGCAGCAGGCTCGTAAGCATTTATTCAAACAGCACTTTCGTGCGTTTGCCAGCAGCTCTTTGCTGTGCTCCAAGCCTTGAGCTGTTTATGATTTCAAGCCTATCAACTCCCGAGATTAGGCTGGTGTAACCGATGTAAAATGGCTAGCTAGTTAGCGGGGTGCTCCCTAATAGCGTTTCAATCGGTGACGTCACTCGCTCTGAGACCTTGAAGTAGTTGTTCCCCTTGCTCTGCAAGGGCCGCAGCTTTTGTGGAGCGATGGGTAACGATGCTTCGAGGGTGGCTGTTGTCGATGTGTTCCTGGTTCGATCCCAGGTAGGGGCAAGGAGAGGGAAGTATACTATACGGTTACACTGGCAATAATGAAGTGCCTATAAGAACATCCAATAGTCAAAGGTATATGAAATACAAATTGTATAGAGAAATAGTCCTATAATTCCTATAATAACTACAACCTAAAACTTCTTACCTGAGGATATTGAAAACTCATGTTAAAAGGAACCACCAGCTTTCATATGTTCTCATGTTCTGAGCAAGGAACTTAAACGTTAGCTTTTTTACATGGCACATATTGCACTTTTACTTTATTCTCCAACACTTTGTTTTTGCATCATTTAAACCAAATTGAACATGTTTCATTATTTATTTGAGGCTACATTTATTTTATTGATGTTATATTAATAAGTTAAAATAAGTGTTCATTCAGATTGTTGTAATTGTCATTATTACAAATAAATAAATAAAATTATCCGATTAATCGGTATCTGCTTTATTGGTCCTCCAATAATCGGTATCGATATCGATGTTGAAAAATCCTAATCAGTCGACCTCTAGTTAAGTTAGCTCAAACATTAGGTTTCCCACCCAGTGACTAGCTAGACCAGCTAGCTAGCTTTATATTTTACTAAGCTAACCTATTCCCTGTCTCTGAGTTCATGTAACATGGTTGTAGCTAGTTGGCAAGCATATAACTCTTGCTTTTAGTGACTGTTTTTTTTGCCTAATCGTTTACATTAGTTAGCTGGCTAGGTAGTCTCAAACTGGATGCAGACACCGTTACTTTAGGTAGCTATAGCTACATATTAAAATGAAAGGAGTGTCAATTGTTCACACATGTTTAGGCTATCCATTTTGACTCTCCACTTAATGGGTAAGCTAACATTGTCTTTGTCTCCCAGATACTAAAGACGACATGGCCCTGAGAGTGCTTCTCCAACCACCAGTGTACTGAGTGCACATATTGAAATGAAAGTGGTGTCTCAAATGTTTATCCATTTTGACTGTCCCCTAAAACCTTGTGATGTATTTGTCCCCCAGATACTAAATATGACATGATCCTAAGAGTGTTCATCCAACCACCAGTGTAACGAGTTGGAAATAATACTGCCCATCCAAGCATTGGGGCGGCAGGGTAGCCTAGTGTTTAGAGAGGTAGACTAGTAACCGGAAGGTTACAAGTTCAAACCCCAGAGCTGACAAGGTACAAATCTGTCATTCTGCCCCTGAACAGGCAGTTAACTCACTGTTCCTAGGCTGTCATTGAAAATAAGAATTTGTTCTTAACTGACTTGCCTAGTTAAATAAAGGTAAAAAAATAAATAAAAAAAATTAGTGAGGCCCAAAAATCATATTGTAGCATAAGTTTACATGTGGAATATTGTATACTATCTAATACTGTAAACCAGAGGTGGGAAGAAACTAATTACAAATGATCTCGTCACTGTAATTGAGTAGCTTTTCCAAGTACTTGTACTTTCGAGTATTTTTCAGTCAGTAATTTTCATGTAATTAAAGTAACAGTACTTCTACTTGATTAAGATATTTCAGTAGCCTTTTCACCACTGATATTAATTTCTTGAAATGTTTAATTTCTTTTCAAATGTTAATTGTATATTTTACTTAGATGTGCCTTTTTGTAGATCATTAAATAAATGAACCTAGTTCCTACTGTACATTAATTTCCTTTATTACCTTTTTAATTTTAATGCATGGAAATATCTGTAACAAGATGTGTAACAACATTTAGATAACCTTAGCAACATTAGCTAATTGTCAAGGTCAATGTTTATGCTTTAAAAGTAACTAAATGACTTTTACTCTGAGTACATTTTAAATGAGCTACTTTTGACTATTACTTGAGTATTTTTTTACACAAGTAGTTTTACTTTTACGTGACTCAAATTTAATTGAAGTAACAGTACTTCTACTTGAGTAGGATATTTCAGTACTCTTCCCACCCCAGCTGTAAACCATGCACAAAGTGGATGGACTCAACTCAGTGCAGATTAGCATCCATCACACAGGCTTGTGCAAGAGTGTGATGAGTTCAATGTTTTATAATCCTATCCTATTCTAGGCTGGAAACAATATGGCTGAATATCTCTGTCAAGTGACCAAAAAAACAAGATGCCAACCCCTTTGTTCTGACTCTGGGGACAATCGCCTGGCTTTCATCATCATTGTTTATCTTTTGCATGACTTAATTTTATAGCTAAAATGTATATTTTAAAATTAAAATAAATTATTTGTCACGTTCTGACCTTTATTCCTTTGTTTTGTCTTGATTTAGTATGGTCAGGGTGTGAGTTAGGGTGGGCAGTCTATGTTAGTTTTTCTATATTTTATATTTCTGTGTTTGGCCTGATATGGTTCTCAATCAGAGGCAGCTGTCTATCGTTGTCCCTAATTGAGAACCATATTTAGGTAGCCTGTTTTCCTTTGTGTTTTGTGGGTGGTTATTTTCAGTCTTTGTGTGTCTGCACCAGATAGAACTGTTTTGGTTGTCGCTTTGTTGTTTTGTATTTTTGAAGTGGTCAGTTGTTTATTAAAAAGATTAACACTAACCAATCTGCGCTTTGGTCCTCTCCTTCTTCCACCCAAGACAGCCGCTACAGTATTATATCTAGAATTTGTCATGATTGGCCATATGTCATTTTAGGAATGTCAGACTGCGTACAGTAGTGACGTTGTAAAATTGTTATTGTTAGAAATATTTATACATTTACAAATGAACAGACTATGTAATAGAGAGGAAGGTAAAACAAAATAACCTAGCAATAAAGTAAGAAATAACCCACTGCTGGGTCAAAAATGCATGAATAAAAATAATCCAGCAAAACAGTAAAAAGCTACCCACTGCTAGGTCAAAATAACCACATTTCTGGGAGTAAATCAAGTAACCCAACATGTTGGGTCATTCACATAACCCAGCAGTGCTGGTTATGTGCTATAGTGATCCAGCGCAGCATTTTGTTAGAGTGTTAAGCATTAGGCGTTCAGTCTGATATGTACTTTGAACACCTGAGTAAGCAGAGGCTTAAAGTAATTAAGTAAAAATACTTTAAAGTACTACTTTCGTGGTATCCAATTGTTAGTAGTTACTGTTTCATCTCTACAACTCCTGTATGGACTTGGGAGAGGCGAAGGTCGAGAGCCATGCGTCCTCCGAAACACAACCCAACCAAGCTGCACTGCTTCTTAACACAGCGCACATCCAACCTGAAAGCCAGCCGCACCAATGTGTCGGAGGAAATACCGTACACCTAGCGACCTGGTCAGTGTGCACTGCGCCCAGTCCGCCACAGGAGTCGCTAGTGCACAATGAGACAAGGATATCCCTGCCGGCCAAACCCGGCAGGGAGCCCAATAGTGGGCTCGAACTCATGGTCTCTGGCACAGCTAGCACTGCGATGCAGTGCCTTGGACCACTGCTGGGTCAAAAACCTGGGAGCCTCCCCCATTTTTGACTACTTTTACTTCACTACATTCCTAAATATATATTTGTTTTACTTTTTACTGAATACATTTTCCATGACGCTCAAAAGTACTCATTACATTTTGAATGCTTAGCAGGACAGGGAAATGGTCAAATTCATGCACTTGTCAAAAGAACATCCCTGGTCATCCCGACTGCCTCTGATCTTGCAGACTCAAGAAACACAAATTCTTAGTTTGTGAAGATGTTGGAGTGTGCCCCTGGCTATCTGTAAATAAAGTATGACAATTGGAAACTTTTACCACTACTGCAATTGAGTGCAGGAAATGCAGAAATGATAAAAGTGCTGAAATTAGTTTTGGTTGAATTGAACATTATATAACAATCAGAATGGAGAAAAACTCAAATTATTTAGGATATACATTGGGGCAAAAAAGTATTTAGTCAGTCACCAATTGTGCAAGTTCTCCCACTTAAAAACATGAGAGGCCTGTAATTTTCATCATAGGTACACTTCAACTATGACAGACAAAATGAGGGAAAAAATCCAGAAAATCACTGTAGGATTTTTAAATTAATTTATTTTCAAATTATGGTGGAAAATAAGTATTTGGTCAATAACAAAAGTTTATCTCAATACTTTGTTATATGCCCTTTGTTGGCAATGACAGAGGTCAAACGTTTTCTGTAAGTCTTCACAAGGTTTTCACACACTGTTGCTAGTATTTTGGCCCATTCCTCCATGCAGAACTCCTCTAGAGCAGTGATGTTTTGGGGCTGTTGCTGGGCAACACAGACTTTCAACTCCCTCCAAAGATTTTCTATGGGGTTGAGATCTGGAGACTGGCTAGGCCACTCCAGGACCTTTAAATGCTTCTTACGAAGCCACTCCTTCGTTGCCCGGGCGGTGTGTTTGGGATCATTGTCATGCTGAAAGACCCAGCCACGTTTCATCTTCAATGCTCTTGCTGATGGAAGGAGGTTTTCACTCAAAATCTGACGATACATGGCCCCATTCATTCTTTCCTTTACACGGATCAGTTGTCCTGGTCCCTTTGCAGAAAAACAGCCCCAAAGCATGATGTTTCCACCCCCATGCTTCACAGTAGGTATGGTGTTCTTTGGATGCAACTCAGCATTCTTTGTCCTTCAAACACGACGAGTTGAGTTTTTACCAAAAAGTTATATTTTGGTTTCATCTGACCAGATGACATTCTCCCAATCTTCTGCTGGATCATCCAAATGCTCTCTAGCAAACTTCAAACGGGCCTGGACATGTACTGGCTTAAGCAGGGGGCCACGTCTGGCACTGCAGGATTTGAGTCCCTGGCGGCGTAGTGTGTTACTGATGGTAGGCTTTGTTACTTTGGTCCCAGCTCTCTGCAGGTCATTCACTAGGTCCCCCCGTGTGGTTCTGGGATTTTTGCTCACCGTTCTTGTGATCATTTTGACCCCACGGGGTGAGATTTTGCGTGGAGCCCCAGATCGAGGGAGATTATCAGTGGTCTTGTATGTCTTCCATTTCCTAATAATTGCTCCCACAGTTGATTTATTCAAACCAAGCTGCTTACCTATTGTAGATTGTCTTCCCAGCCTGGTGCAGGTCTACCATTTCGTTTCTGGTGTCCTTTGACAGCTCTTTGGTCTTGGCCATAGTGTAGTTTGGAGTGTGACTGTTTGAGGTTGTGGACAGGTGTCTTTTATACTGATAACAAGTTCAAACAGATGCCATTAATACAGGTAACAGGTGGAGGACAGAGGAGCCTCTTAAAGAAGATGTTACAGATCCGTGAGAGCCAGAAATCTTGCTTGTTTGTAGGTGACCAAATACTTATTTTCCACCATAATTTGCAAATAAATTCATAAAAAATCCTACAATGTGATTTCCTGGATTTTTTTTTCATTTTGTCTGTCATAGTTGAAGTGTTGAAGTGAAGTGATTAAAATTACATAGTTGAAGTGATTAAAATTACAGGCCTCTCTCATCTTTTTAAGTGGGAGAACTTGCACAATTGGTGGCTGACTAAATACTTTTTTGCCCCACTGTATGTGTTGCCACCATAGGATCAATCAATACTCTTAAAGCAAATATATAACTTTTTTTATTCAAAAACTAACAATACCGTCGTACCGTCCAATTTTTTAAAAATACCATGATATTATATTTTGGGCAAATCGCCCAGCCCTAAGTCCACTACAGAGTCAGTTTTCCTTGCTTTGGCCCAGGCCTGCTTTCTCATCGGAATGAGCTTGGTTTTCTTCTGAGCTATCTTTCTTTAAAAGGGACGTGTTTATCTGCCAGAAAAATACATCTGGAGAAAACATTTTCGAGAGCCAACTCGGGGTCAGGAATGCAGGAGACAGTGGCTAAATCAGAACAGAACCCTTGAGGGGAGAACTTTTTCAAATGTTCCTTCTTAATTAAACTATGAATTGTATTTTGCTGTTTTGTATCTCTAATACATACTACGGGACAATGAATACTGAGACCATATGCAAATACTCCACCAGACAAATATTTATCGGGGTTATTAGTAAGAATTAAGTCAATCAATGAGGAGTTAAAAGGGTTTTTCACATTTAGCCATGTGAGTTTTGAGATCAATTGAGTCAGATTAAAATCAATGCATATACTATTGTTTATGGACACATCTACAACCAGGAACTCAAATATCTTGGGAACAGAAATACAGTATTTAAAGATTGGGATGCAATGAAATTAGTACATATATGGCCACCCTCCTTCCTCTTTCTGTAATCTGTCACATCTAAATACATGATAATAATTTACTTCAATGTCTTTATCAGAGACAGAACCATTTAATCATGTTTCCAAGAGAACCAGAATGTCAGGACATGAGTACTGTACCCAAATGTCAATTCTATCATCATACTTTGCACATTTAGGTGGATTAACCCAAACCCCCTATGAGAGATAAAGTCAAAGGGGTTATACAGCTCATTCCCACCAGAGCTAACAGGCATGGAGTCATCTGCAGCTATTTGTTGAGTGACCTGAGACTTTTCCAAGGTCCCTGGCCAACCACGTGAAAGCAGAGCAGACTGAGCATTTGACCAACCTCTCTCAAGTCGTTGGATGCGAGGGCTGGGGCGGGAACTGGGAGAGCAGTGTTGGCAGAGCTCAGTCCACCTGGATAAAGCTCCTGCCGAAGGAGTGGAGCTGCTGCAGGGGACTGGAGTGGCTGACTTAATCGACATCCACGTCTTCGGCGCCCGGGGAACAGTGGGTTAACTGCCTTGCTCAGGGGCAGAACAACAGATTTTTACCTTGTCAGCTCGGGGATTCGATCCAGCAACCTTTCAGTTACTGGCCCAATGCTCTAACCACCAGAGGTCTTAGCTTGGCTCCTGTTGCAGAGTTGGGGCTGCTATTGGGGGCAGAATTGTCCTAGGCTTGTCCTGGGGATGGGAATAAGGAGGGTAACCAAAACTTGCCTGGGAGGGAGGTAGTGGGGAGTAATTGAGGAGGGTGGTGTGAAGGGCAGCGTGGCTGGTGAAGCTCTAAACTCAGCATCTGAGGGCTGATGATGAGAATAATACATGGTGTGGACTGCATCTTGTGGTGCACGACCCTCAACAGAGTTTTTCCAGAGCCTAGGGTAGTGGTCGGTGATGTGTAGAGCTGGGCTGAGTTGAGGTGTGCCGGGTCTGGTTGTGCTCTGCTGTGATGGGCCGGGCCTGGTTGAGCTGTGCTGAGGCTGGCCGGGTCTGATAGAGCAGTGCTGAGGTGGGCCAGGTCTGGATGAGCTGTGCTGTGATGGGCCGGGTCTGCTTGAGCTGTGCTGAGGTGGGCCCGGGTCTGGTTGTATCTCCGATGGCTGAATAGTCTATAAGTCTCTTACCAGAGCCTGCCTCTGCATATGTGGACTGGCAATGAGGCTGATGTATGGTCTGGTGTACCCTCCTGTTGGTCACTATTTGTCCTACCCCTAGAGTACAGTCCAGTGCTGTGATGGGTTGTGTTGGGCTGAGCTGAGCTGTGTCCGTCACTGTTGAGTTGAGCTGGGCTGGTTCTGGCACCGCTGAGCTGTGTTGGTTCTGGCACCGCTAGGCAGAGCTGGTCTGGGTCTAGCCCCGCTTGGCTCGGACATGATGGTAGGTGCTGGTGATGTCTGTGTCTGGCTCAATTTAGATGAGATTGGCCTTCTCTTTCTACTTGGATTGTGGGGAGGTGGGGGGAGGACTCTGTTGCTGGGCTGGTATAATTGTGGAACTCTGCCTAACATGGCATCCTTCAGGTCCTTGGCAAAGATTCTGACTCCCTCATGGTCCAGGTGTACATGGTTGTACAGGTGCTCACATATCAGGGTGTGATGGTGAGAGACGCTGACAAATGGTAGTGAGGAGCAGTCCATGGTAATTTTTTGTTGTTGACATTTTCAAATCAAATCAAATCAAATGTTATTTGTCACATACACATGGTTAGCAGATGTTAATGCGAGTGTAGCGAAACGCTTGTGCTTCTAGTTCCGACAATGCAGTAATAACCAACAAGTAATCTAACTAACAATTCCAAAACTACTGTCTTATACACAAGTGTAAGGGGATAAAGAATATGTACATAAAGATATATGAATGAGTGATGGTACAGAGCAGCATAGGCAAGATACAGCAGATGGTATCGAGTACAGTATATACATATGAGATGAGTATGTAAACAAAGTGGCATAGTTAAAGTGGCTAGTGCTACATGTATTACATAAAGATGCAGTAGATGATATAGAGTACAGTATATACGTATACATATGAGATGAATAATGTAGGGTATGTAAACATTATATTAGGTAGCATTGTTTAAAGTGGCTAGTGATATATTTTACATCCTTTCCCATCAATTCCCATTATTGAAGTGGCTGGAGTTGAGTCAGTGTGTTGGCAGCAGCCACTCAATGTTTCAGTCTCTCGGTCCCAGCTTTGATGCACCTGTACTGACCTCGCCTTCTGGATGATAGCGGGGTGAAGAGGCAGTGGCTTGGGTGGTTGTTGTCCTTTATGATCTTTATGGCCTTCCTGTAACATCGGGTGGTATAGGTGTCCTGGAGGGCAGGTAGTTTGCCCCCGGTGATGCGTTGTGCAGACCTCACTACCCTCTGGAGAGCCTTACGGTTGTGGGCGGTGCAGTTGCGGTACCAGGCGGTGATACAGCCTGCCAGGATGCTCTCGATTGTGCATCTGTAGAAGTTTGTGAGTGCTTTTGGTGACAAGCCGAATTTCTTCAGCCTCCTGAGGTTGAAGAGGCGCTGCTGCGCCTTCTTCACGATGCTGTCTGTGTGAGTGGACCAATTCAGTTTGTCTGTGATGTGTATGCCGAGGAACTTAAAACTTACCACCCTCTCCACTACTGTTCCATCGATGTGGATAGGGGGGTGTTCCCTCTGCTGTTTCCTGAAGTCCACAATCATCTCCTTAGTTTTGTTGACGTTGAGTGTGAGGTTATTTTCCTGACACCACACTCCGAGGGCCCTCACCTCCTCCCTGTAGGCCGTCTCATCGTTGTTGGTAATCAAGCCTACCACTGTTGTGTCGTCCGCAAACTTGAAGATTGAGTTGGAGGCGTGTGTGGCCACGCAGTCGTGGGTGAACAGGGAGTACAGGAAAGGGCTCAGAACGCACCCTTGTGGGGCCCCAGTGTTGAGGATCATTGGGGTGGAGATGTTGTTGCCTACCCTCACCACCTGGGGGCGGCCTGTCAGGAAGTCCAGTACCCAGTTGCACAGGGCGGGGTCGAGACCCAGGGTCTCGAGCTTGATGACGAGCTTGGAGGGTACTATAGTGTTAAATGCCGAGCTGTAGTCGATGAACAGCATTCTCACATAGGCATTCCTCTTGTCCAGATGGGTTAGAGCAGTGTGCAGTGTGGTTGAGATTGCATCGTCTGTGGACCTATTTTGGCGGTAAGCAAATTGGAGTGGGTCTAGGGTGTCAGGTAGGGTGGAGGTGATATGGTCCTTGACTAGTCTCTCAAAGCACTTCGTGATGACGGAAGTGAGTGCTACGGGCGGTAGTCGTTTAGCTCAGTTACCTTAGCTTTTTGGATCATTTGCCATGGGAGAACTTTCCTTGGTAGAAGGATGGACATAATAATGTTTGTCTGTGGGAACAGGGTGTGTGCTTTCTATGCCACCTTTCTCACTTCCTCAGCCACTCTTTCTCCTTTTGTGCTCAGGTCCTTTTGTGCTCAGGTCCTTTGTCCGAGTATGTATGACAAGGGTGTCACGTTTTTCCCGCATGACGTGATAGAGCAGTTGAAGTGCACTGTCAGTAGTGGGCCAACATCATTTAGATATCTGGTGTCTCGGAAATAGTTTCCTATCTTCCAGATACTTTCCATTAGAGTCTATCAGAACTGCAGTTTTGGGAGGTATCCTGGGTTGAACTGGATCCTGTCCTCTGGAGGTGTGTCCAGCTGAATATGGTCAGACTGCTGTGAGGTTGGCGAGGCAGTGTAGGATGTGGCAGGCTGGGAGGTTGGTAGGTCAGGGTAAGCTGTGGCAGGCTGGGAGGTTGGCAGGTCAGGGTGGACCCTAAGAGACTGTCAGGATGTGATGCAGATGGGTTGAAGGATGCACTGGGCTCAGGCGTATGGGGCTGCTCTGTTGGTGGCGTAGTCATTTGCTGCTGACGGAGGTAATCGATGTCTCTCTCTCTCTGCTGCAGCTCCACCCTTACCACACACAGCTCCTCTTGGAGGGCATCATTGGACTGTGTCGTGTTAAGTTTTCTGTCTTAACTTCTGTCTTAACTGTTCTATTGAAGCACGGCTCTCCTCCTGGAAATGCCTCAACTCTTCCATCAGCATCTGGACAGTGTCACATTCTTGTTTGCTCTCCCTGAATTAAGTAATCTCTACTTCAAGTAGGGGAGGCAGTTCTGGATTTGTTTTATGAATAATATATATATATTTGTGCACACAGCTGCTACAGGTGAGTGAGGGAGTGATGTACTGTGGGCCAGGTTTTGGGATTTGTAGGCGTTGTTAGTGGAGACATGTCAGTTTTTAGTTCATCGTCCACTAGAGGTTTTTGTCAAACTCTTCTTCAAACAGCTCTAGACTGGCCTCAGAGACTTGGATCGTTACTGTTCTGTTATTATCTACATCAATATTACATTTCGGGGTTGTGTCCACATACAATTGTCTCGTGGTCTTGTTTCCAGACATTTTAAGATGTTTGATTGCCATGCGCATATCTGCATGCCAAGCATTTGAAAGTTCAGTGAAAAAGAGAAGATCCACCTTGATTTCTTTGTGTTTTTGTTGTATAAATTCTGCTTTTTGGGTCTCTGTGTGCTCTTTGTTTCTATTTTTCCTCCCTGTTTCACTGGCAATAGGTTCTGCATATTGGATTGCAAGGTTTCTGAGTTTGGGGTTTGTAAATGTATACATCTTAGTTTATTACAGCTGGATGCAGTATGTGTTACAGCTGGTTTGCACTTGGCTAGATGTAGCTATATGTTTTTTTATGAAAACAAAGCCTACCTCACTTGTTATCTGTCTGAATTGTTTTCTCTTGCTTGTGGAAGTTTAGGTACTAGTTTTTCTGTCTATTATCCTGTCCTTTGTCCTTTTTGTTAGCCAGTAGGCAGGTAGCCAGTAGGCAGGTAGCGTAGTGGTTAGAGCGTTAGGCCAGTAACCGAAAGGTTGCTGGATTGAATCCCTGAGCTGACAATGTAAAAATCTGTAATTTTGCCCCTGAGCAAGGCATTGTTCCCTGGGCACTGGTTATGGCAGCCCCCCGCACCTCTCTCTAATTCAGAGGGGTTGGGTTAAATGCGGAAGACATTTTTAAGTTGAATGCATTCAGTTGTACAGCTGACTAGGTATCTCCCTTTCCCAGTAGCTAGAAACTCTTAGCAACTCCATAGAAACATGTAAACAACTGTTAGCTTGTTAGCCAATGCTTTGTTATTACAGTTTTACTGTTACAGTAGCCAGCTGCAGAAATTGCCCCTCAACCGTTGCCAACATTTTTTACAATTGTTTTTCTTATCACAAGTCAGCATGCGGTCAAACGACGAACTCCATGTTCATGTTGTCAAACAACACCACGCCCCCTTACTAGAAGCGCAATCCGTTGCGTGCAATATCATTTTGTATTGGGCTTCTTGAAAAATACTTCAACAAACATCCGAATAACTTTTATGCATATTAGTTAAATACAACGTGTATGACATTGAACATCATTCATTATGTTGAATGGGACGGATTTGTAAATGAGCTCGACTCATCCTTTCTATCAGAACTACACAATGAAACCAAGATAATGTAAAGTGGCTGTTCCACTGGATGTCAGAAGGTGAATTCACCAATTTGTAAGTCGCTCTGGATAAGAGCGTCTGCTAAATGACTTAAATGTAAATGTAATGTAAATGTAAGTCGCTGTCTGTGTGTTGTCGATCCTCTGTTACAATCACTATGGCGATGCAGAGAAGTATGTTTATTCTAAAGGAGCAGGACTTTGGTATGTGTGGGTGAGACATAAACACAGAAAGATATTAGCCTTATACCGTCTGCATACTTTATGTGTCTGGAGTATGTAAGCTGGAGGCTAGCTTCCTTGTGCTGAAGAACATGCAACATTAGGGAGGCTATCACCACAGTGTTCTTCATCTCATCACCAATTTGCATAGTTAATTTGCTTAGAGAATGTGAAGACAATGCGGAAAGTCTCGTTACACTCCTCGACCTGCCCACACATGTAAAATAGCCTACCTTTTCCCAGTGCAATTTCACTTTCATTTTTAGAAATCCAAAGACCCCTATCACGTCTACATTGATCCGACAACTGAAATAATTATAGGAGTCACAGGTCGACCTTTAGCATTACTAAGAACTATTCTGTTCGCTGCAGGGAAAAGTATTCATTGCAGCGGAAACGTATTTCCCCACATAGGCCTGTGTGTTAGATGGGACTCCATAGCTGTGGGAAGTAGGGGTGCTAAGTATGCTTTTTTCCTTCACAATAGCAGTGGAGTAAAACTGGGCCTGTATTAGCGGACCGATATAGCCATCTCTAGCACGGAAAAAAAAAAATTCTCACCCGCCATCTACAATTTTCCTAATTTAAAAAGTGCTATCATTGACAGTGGTGTGAAGTACTTAAGTAAAAAAAGTAGTACTACTTAAGGAGTTTTTGGGGTATCTGTACTTTACTTTACTAATTATATTTTTGACAGCTTTTACTTGTACTCCACCACATTCCTAAAGAAAATAAAAATAAAATAATTTTTCTGCATACATTTTCCCTGACACCCAAAAGTACTCATAACATTTTGAATGATTAGCAGGTCAAAAAAAAAATATCATACACTTATCAAGAGAACATGACTGGTCATCCGTACTGCCTCTGATCTGGCAGACTCACTAAATATAAATGCTTCGTTTGTAAATGATGTCTGAGTGTTGGAGTGTGCCACAGGATCTCCGTAAATAAAAATAAAAAAAAATAAAAAAATTGTGTGGTCTGGTTTGTTAATTATAAGGAATTTGAAATTATTTATACTTTTTACTTTTGATACTTAAGTATAATTTAGCAATTACATTTACTTTTGATACTAAAGTAGATTTTAAACCAAATACTTTTACACTTTTACTCAAGTAGTATTTTACCGGGTGACTTTCACTTTCACTTTTAATTTTTATCATAGTAACTTTACTTTTATTCAAGTATGACAATTGGATACTTTTTCCACCACTGATTATTGATATACATTACTTCTAGCTAGAAGTAATTTAGCAATTCAGGCAACAGCTGTAGACACTTTCTACAGGCTACAGTGTCCATTTGTACAGAATTCCTGCCTCTTTCCTACTGCAAGTAGGACAACCATCATGCCCCTGATCCCTGTTTCTGTATTGTCAACACAAAACCTTGTTTCAACAAATAACACATACTGTAGGCTAACGCCTATAATTAGTCATCTATCATGCTGCAATGTTCCTCTGACCCTGAAATTCAAAGGATGCAATCTAGGCTGTTTAAGAAGCTGTAGTGGAATATTATGTTAGGTGGTAATGAAATATCTCTGTAAAGTCATGTGCTTTTTCAGTGACATCCTTGACTTTTATTTTGGTGAAAAAACAACAGTCAATTGGAGAACTTCCCTCACTCAGAGAATGTATTTCCATGTGAACTTAATTTCTGACAAAATATGCAAATACTAGTCCTAACAATTATATCCTGACCCCAACCATCACATTAGGCCTGTAAATATCTAAGAAGGACTGGGATGGGGCCTCCTGAGTGGTGCAGTGGTCTAAGGCACTGCATCGCAGTTGCTAGCTGTGCCACTAGAGATCCTGGTTCGAGTCCAGGCTCTGTCGCAGCCAGCCGCGACCAGGAGACCCATGTAGTCCGGGTTAGGTTTGGGTTTGGCCGGCAGGGTTGTCCTTGACCCATCGCGTTCTACTGACTCCTGTGGCAGGCCAGGTGCATGCACGCTGCCGCAATCGCCAGGTGTATGTGTTTCCTCTGACACATGGATTCCAGGTTAAGCAGGCATTATGTCAAGATGCAGTGTGGCTTGGTTGAGTCATGTTTCGGGGGACGCACGGCTCTCGACCTTCGGCTCTCCTGAGTTCGTACGGGAGTTGAGGCGATTAGACAAGACACTAACTACCAATTGAATACCACAAAATTGGGGAGAAATGGGGGAAAAGTTAAAAAAAAAAAAAAAAAAGTAAATAAAGGACTGTGATACTCAAGTCAGATGTAATTCCAGACGACTACATTGCAAACGTGCAGCAAAAATTAACTAATGATTGAATGTCGTTGTCATCTTCAGTGTCATTGTCATATTCAGTTCAGTTCAGATCACAATATGATATCCAGGTATTGTGAGATTTAGTGTGCAACTGCAACTGCAGTCCTTGTGTTGATATTGAGTCTCTCTTTCCACAGTTCTCTGTGCTTCCCAGCAAACAGTCCAGTCTGAGATTCAGCAGGTGAAAGGCATCGTGGGACAGTCTTTCTCTTTTCAAGAGAGGGTGATCAAGTCTGGCAATTTACTTTATGAAGAACTTGGCAGTATTGCAAATGTGTACCCTGGTAAACGAGGCAAAATCACCCTTGAGAAGAGATTTGAAAACCGCCTCCACTTGAACAATGTTACAAGATACTTTACTCTGTCAGACCTTCAGATAGACGATGCTGGGGTTTATACTGTGGAGAATACAGATGAAGGGAAAAAAACTAAAATTCAGCTCACTGTATACAGTAAGTGTGTGTCTGTGTGTGTATCTCTGTGTGTGTGTGTGTGTGTGTGTGTGTGTGTGTGTGTGTGTGTGTGTGTGTGTGTGTGTGTGTGTGTGTGTGTGTGTGTGTGTGTGTGTGTGTGTGTGTGTGTGTGTGTGTGTGTGTGTGTGTGTGTGTGTGTGTGTGTGTGTTTGTTTGTATCTGTGTGTGTGTTCTGTATATCACAAACACATTTAATATAGGTTCCAATTTCAATGTATTTGTATTTTTTCTTCCAGATGTTGTTTCCAAACCTCAGGTGACAGAGTGTGACAGCAGCTCCTGTAGTGTGGTGTGTTCTGTGGACAATGAAAAAGAGGTGGCCTTGATCTTGTACAGGGGAGAGGAAATACTAAACCAGACCAGCAGTCCTGATCTCATCACTGATCTCTCTCTCCGTTTGGAGGTAGAGGGAAAGGACTACAACTCCACCTACAGCTGTGTGGCTTCCAACCCTGTCAGCAATGAGACAGTTCTTGTCCCAAAATGTTGCAGTGAACATGGTCATGCTAATGATGCAGGTAAGAGACATTCTGAATTAATTCCATCCAGAAAATAGCCAAGTGAAAGTGAAGTGTACTTGAGCTCATTCAAAACATATTTTACAAAAATAATGTCCTTGTGTTTTATTTCAGACAGTGGTGAGAGGACTCGGGGTGTGCTTATTATTGCTGTAATATGCGTCTTGGTTGCCTCAGGGCTGTTTGGAATTGCAAACTATCGAAAGAAGAGTAGAAATGGACACTCACAAGGCAGGTATTTATCTTTTAGAGGTGTGAGGTCACTCCCCAGAGTCAAAACATGATTAGCCTTCTTTTTTTTTCTTCTTTTTTTAACAATCAAGGGTAGTTTTTTGGAAAAGGAGGGAAATGTTTGCTTGAACACAGGATGCAGGTCAAATAAAGTGTCATATTTTTCACACTTCCTCTGCTGTTCTCAAACAGTGTCATTATCCCAGATAAGTTCTCTAAATGTTGAAAAAGCAGAAGGCACACACACACAGACACACACAAATGCTCTCTCTCTCTCTCTCTCGCTCTCTGATAATGATTACATGAATAGCTTGGCTTTTCTGACATCTCAGAGACCAGTACGCATAGTAACAAATGAGTCCTGAGTGTTTACAGAACTTGTCCAGGGGGCTGATCGTGTGTATGCCTCTGTCAGTTATTCACACCTCACCTTCGGCCCATATTTCCTTTCCTTTATTTGTTTTCACAGATTCATCCGAAAGAGTGCAAGTTGACATTGATTATGCATTGATAACTCCTAAAAAACGAAGAGATAATCAGGTTAGTAAAACACATACAGGCTGATTGACAATACAGCAGCTCTATCAGCCCTCATGTCTACAACTGTAGGCTTTAGCTCTGTGTCAGTGGGTTAATGTCATCTTGAGTTTCACAGACCACCTAAGTTTGATACCAGGCCTGATGTCGTTATGATATGGTTTGGTTGCACAATGAGAAGCAACACAGCACATACTGGAGTGCCAGTTCTAGGTCCAAAAGACTACTTAACAGCTTCTACCCCCAAGCCATGAGACTTCTGAACAGCTAATCAAATGGCTACCCAGACTATTTGCATAAACCCCCCTCCCCAACACACTTTTACACAGCTGCTACTCTCTGTTTATTTTCTATGCATAGTCTCTTTAACTCTACCTACATGTACATATTACCTCAATTACCTCGACGATCCAGTGCCCCTCATGTTGACTCTGTACTTGTACCCCCTGTATATAGCCTCGCTATTGTTATTTTACTGCTGCTCTTTAATTATTTGTTACTTACATTTTTTACTTATCAATGTTTTTACACTTGTTTTTCTTAAAACGGCATTGTTGGTTAAGTGCTTGTTGTAAGCATTTCATTGTAAGGTCTACTACACCTGTTGTATTCGGTGCATGTGACAAATAACATTTGATTTGTTTCGTAATGCCTTCGATCTTCATGTAGTCTTTTACAGTATTTGCAAAGTCTGTGGACTTTTAAAGTTAGGCTTTGTGGTTCCTCCCACTAGCTTGAGGAAAGGTTCCAGATGTGTTGTGTTGACTGTTGAGTTCCCTACTGCAGAACAATGAGAGTAGACAGGAGAGCATCAGACGTGTCCTGTTTCCTCCCTTCCTCTGGCACAAAGTTTATAATAAAGAAGCATAAAATCCTCTTTTATTTTTGTTGTTTTCCCACCCCTTTTATCTCTCCTCTCTCTGCCCCTTCTTTCCCTGCCCCTCTCTGTCCTTCCCTCCCCTACTTCCCTCTCCCTGCCTAGGAGGAGCGAACAGATATACCGGAATTGGAGTCACACAGAACAGATATACCAGAATTGTAGTCGCATAGAGACAACCCTACTCTGACATCAGTTTATGATACACTCATGTTGCATCGCATGTCTGCCAGCGAGGATGTTGACACAGCATGAAGGAGAAAAACAGGAAGTCAATGGGAAGCCAAAATGATAACTCCTCATTCTGTAGAGGACAGTATATCATAAAGAGGACGTTGAAACAACATTAAAGTTAAAAAATATTAATTCCAACAGCCTTTTAGAGGCACAGTTGTTATGGGAGAAAAATCCCCTGGAACTGTTGAGCTGATATTATAACTTCAGGCTTCCTTTGTAGGTCATTCTCACAGACCTTCTGGAACTGTTGTGCTGATATAACTTCAGGCTTCCTTTGTAGGTCATTCTCACAGACCTTCTGTCAAATAGGGGCCTCGGTTACATCCACTGATACTGACCAATTCAATAACTATGCATTGAGTTGTTAGCATGATCAGGATAATCCATCTTTTTAAATGACTTTTGTCCCAAATCCCAATCTATAGGTTAAAACAAATGGAACATATATTTTAATACAATTCACTGGTGTGTTTGCTATGTAACTGCTGTGCCAAAGCTTCCTTTCAGTACTGTCTGTTCTGTTGTTTAAAATGTAGGTGCCTTCCCTGTATCTTTTTATAGCTGGTCATTGTTTAGCTTGCCAGTGGATAGCAGCTGTGTACATCATATAAAAAGAGCAGGCGTTTGAGAGAAAACCACCTACTCCTTAGAAGCAAAGGCTGTTAGGCTGCTTTAGAAACAGAAGGTCCATAGATAAATGTTTTCCTTTCACCGTGTATGTTGTATTGAAAATAACTTTGAGGGATAGATCTTGATTTAATTAAATTGTAGCTCTTAATTAGCTTGTTTGGTTTATTATGACGGACCATTTATTGGTTGTCCCTATCTATGAAGCACATCCTCCCTTAACAATACAATCACTCCCTCCTGCACACTCTGTAGACTCTGTAGACTCTCCTTCTATCAGAGCATGTTGTGCCCCACCTACATTAGTGCAGCCTTTGTATATACCAAATCTGTCGATACCATAGTGAGTTGTTACACTGTAGGCTATTTCATTGTTATTCTACTCTATTTCAGAGTAGTTACTGAGACTGAATATGAAGATATGATTCACTTTTCACTATTTTAAAAATCTTTAGACTTATTCAAACAGATCAAAAAATCAACATGTTGTACTGAGCTTCAATATGTCAAATGTGAAGACTTACCCATACATTTCATTTATAGTAATAAAATGTGTATATTTCCTGATGTTTAACAGTCATCAATACATCAATGCCCATGCTTGAAATATGTTAATGTTTTACATCCCCGAGCACAACTCAAAATATGATGGTAGATTACTCCATTCCCCATTTATGTTTTTGTTGTCATTTAAATCTGTGAAACAAATCTTGTATTGCTTCAGAATACCTGTGTAAACTGTCATTCCTTGAATCCATAGCTGCTTCTATGAGTTTGAGAGTGGAAACATTTCTCCAGAAACA
>NC_088231.1:4284183-4297335 GCF_036934945.1 Oncorhynchus masou masou | reverse complement strand
GTAGCCTACTTCTAGGGTCAAATAGGACAGAGAACTGTAATTGGTTGGTGGATTCTCTATTTAGTGAGTTTAAGTGTGCGTGACCTTTTGTCCTGTCACTTTTCATGCCAGACAGCTGTAAATTTCAAATGTAAAAACAATTATGACTGTAAACAGTGAATTACTAACTTTTTATTTAAGTCCTATAATATTTCCAACTATGTTTTGAGATAACGTTGGCCAATCCTTTTCTCCCATCGAGTGGTTGAATGTTTTTATACTACAGTATACTGTATACTGTACATAATACACAGTGTTTCGCTCTGAGACTGTGTCCTGTAAATTGTGTAAGTGTATCTTAAATTATGTGCAACCAATATGTTCTCTAACAACCTTTCTGTGCTTTAGACTCTAGTCATGCATTTTTGTGCCAATGTGCCATTATTATAACATTATTGTGAGTAGAAATTAAAACATTTGTCAAATATGCCATTTCGATGCTATTTGGTAGCAAAACATGAGAGCCTCATTTATCATTCTGTGTATTTATGTTATTTATGTTTATTTTAATATTGTAATATTACTGTATTCTTGTATTTGTATTATTTATATGTTGTGGTAGAGTATAATAATATGTTGTTATGTACTGTTTTATTTTGTATGTAATTGCGTAATCGTGATTGGATCCCAGGAAGAGTATTTAATATGGACCTGGAATAAATACAAATAGAAACGTTATGTAATATAACACGAAATTCAGATTGCGCAATGTTGTAATTTGTTCAACTCCAATGTTTCGTTACAGGAAATTAGTAACCTTCCTACAGTGGTTCCTCCTTTACAAATTGCGAGTTTACACCGCTGGATATAGAGCTATAAAAAACACACATTCGTTTTCAGTCTGTATCAGCATGGGCAACGTGGTGAGTACCTTTACACTTTTAATTTGATTCCTGATCTATAGCATAACTCCACGAAGTTACGTTTTGAACTGAAATCATGGACGTGGGGCGCGGGGTACGGAAGCCCGCGGGGTACGGAAGCCCGCGGGGTACGGAAGCAATCCATGTGTGATTTCAAGCAATAACGACACTGAATTATAGCTCCCGTCCGCCCACTCTAAATTGATGAAAACGCGCTTTGGTGATGAAATGTAACTTCCTTATGTTATAATATACATTTGACCAAGTCAAATATGATTATTCATGTTCTGAGTCGTTCAGTGGGGTCTTTCTCTAACATATAATTAACATTATATAAAGAAAAATTGGATGTAAACACCGAACTCTGTTGACAGAGCGGTAATGCTTTCTCGCAGTAAGTTTTCAGGGTTTTACATGTGTTGGTCCTCTGCGAAATTGATTGTGAGAAATCTTCGAAAAATAACAGGAATTTTTGTATGAAAGACAGTACAGTATAATAAAATATGAAAATACTACATGGCATGTTTTTATGTCCTCCAGATTCGAGAAGAAAAATAATGAGGTCAACATTGAGCCTGTCAATTCGCCTAATCCTCTCACAGCATTCAGCCCAGCTGACACAATGCTATTTTCCCGATGTTTTACCGCTTTCATTCCAAACATGGGTTTGGACCATTGGTTTTCTTAGAGGAGTATCTACACAATTAACATACTACTTTACCCATTGGTCAATATATGTGTTTTTGATTGGACACCCTAATGACATATTCATGTAATAGTCCACTCCATTACACTCAAAAGCTATTTAAATTTCAACCAGTGAATGCGATAACGATATCACCAAAGTATGTTGTGTCATGAGTAAACATTTAATGTTAGAGAATGAACAAGATTTAACAAGGCAACCTTGAGGCTAATTTGACTGTGTGCAATGCAGTAGAGAGGTGTGGCTGCTGTGAAACGTGATTCCATGAGAAACTAACAGAGGCCGGACGTTGGTGACATCACCACGGTTTATTAAATAAAACCCTTGACTAATTATTTGGTAAAATGTCTTTCCTCCGTGACCCGGAAAACCGATGTGGTCAAGGAGAGTCTCAATTCGTTAGTAGGCAAACGGAACATGGTCCTCCCCTCCTTGATATCCTCCTTTTGGCGAGGATGCACAAGAGAATCCAACCAGTTCTCTAAAGAGTTTTGAAATCTGCCACACCCCATTTGAATCAGCTGTTGTTTTCTTGAAGGAGAAAACCATGAAAACATTTAAACACGATATGCTACTTATCCTTTTATGTATAAAATGTATTGAACATCTAGCTAGATTCATTGTTATTACATTCAAGCGTATTCTCGTCCACTGTCATTTGAGAAAAGCCCCCCCTTGTGTTTACGGTAGAGACTTTCAGTTTATTTGCACGGGCTGCGTCGCATTCCACTGAATCTGCCTTTATCGGCAATTCGCATATGTGGTGGATAGGCACTTGTCAGCGCCTTTATGAGCCAGACATGAGAGGATACCGACAAGTTACTTTTCACGAAATCGTCTGTCGTCTGAGTTAAAAAACGACCCCCCCCCCCAGTCCTAGAGTCAGGTTTACAATGAAAAGGGTGCAAACAAGGTCATGGCGTTTATCTGATCCTCTGTTGTATCTCAGGTTTGTACTATTAGCTGTGAATCAGGGTTGGGCTCAATTCAGATTTTTGGAATTGATTCATATGTTGAATCAATTCCTAAGTGGTGTAGAATTGGATTAATTGACAAGATTGTCAAATGACCACTTGTCAACAATGGAAATAGATGTCCTCAAACATGGAAGGCGGGTGGGAGGAGGTGACATCAGGTGGGAACATTCTATCCAGTGAGAGGGCAGATACATGTGTGAACAACAGGCCATAGAGACAGATAGAGGACTCATTCAAATATTTAACTATTTTATTTAACAAGGCAAGACAGTTAAGAACAAATTCTTATTAACAATGACTGCCTATCCCGGCCAAACCCGGACGACGCTGAGCCAATTGTGCGCCACCCTATGGGACTCCCAACCACAGCCAGATGTGATACAGCCTGGAATCAAACCAGGGCCTGTAGTAACTCCTCTTGCACTGAGATGCAGTGCCTTAGACTGCTGCACCACTCGGGAGCATCTTTGTATCTGTGCCATTATAGCATCTGTAACCGCATGGGCAGCACCATTAATGCTGTCTCTATTTTAAAGTAGTCTGTTTCCTTCTTCATTGGCTGATTGCTTCCATCTCATAGGAATCCTCACCCAGTTGACTACTTTAAAGTGGTTGAAGCCCTCAATGGCAATGTCCATGCTAAAACAGGTTATATCAATGATGAGTACTCTATCTATCTCTATGACAACAGGCACAACTCAGTTAAAGTCATTTTTTTCAAAGTTGCCAAAATGCCACGTGTCCACTTATGTGCATTCATAACAACCTAACCATTACAACATTTCTGTTCAATCAAATAAGTCTCACGTAGCAAATTAGCAATTACATTTTTGTTGACCAAATTTGACACCCTCATTGACCTAAATACAAAATATTCTCACTTCGTGGGCTTATTTTTGTGGACAGAATATAGAATAGAAGAGGCATTTTTATTTCACAGAGTTCAATTCTATTTCCTTTAATTCAATTCCATATCCTGTTTACTACTTCGATGGGAATTCAATTCAAATTCAATAATTTAATTGGAATTTATCAGACATTCTCAATTCAATTCTGAATTGAGCCCAACCCTGTTTCCTATGGAAGATTGACAGTATAATTTAATTTAACTGATATTCCCATTCGGGTCAGCATTCTCTGATGTGACCCTCCAACCATCTTTTGAGGTACCATTTGAAAGTTGACATTTCTATTGTGTTCTCATTTTAGTACATTGAACAGCCAAAACATGACTCCCACCCTATATTCAAGAGCATGCTGATTTGAGCCCAACCCTGCTGTGAATCTCTTCCGGGAGGAAATCACAAGTGTATCCCAGTCCAACCCCACAGATTGTGACGTCAGCCTGGCTCAGACTGCGATGGAGGATTCTGGCCAACAGGGGTGACCTTGCCACACACCGAGGGAGAACGAAGCGCCGTTACTCAGAGGAGCAAGTGTAAGTCATTTATCTCTTCATGATTTTCATATGCCTGGAATTATATACTGAATCTACTCCCTATTGACATTTCTTCTGTAGCTCATCTCACTGTGCACACAACATTTAGAGCTAAGTTCACTGGAGACAATAATATATTTAGTTTCATTCAGAATGTTTCTCTCTTGTAGGCATGCATATATAATTGTACACCTGCAAAAATTCCTAAACAATCTAATCTGAATTCCCTGTGTCTCTATCTCTCACTGTGTGTGTGTGTGTGTGTGTGTGTGTCAGCAGTAGGAGGAGTCAGAGAGAAGCTCCAATCAGAGCTGAGAGGGAGATACACGTCATTGTGTGATGGAACCCCAGCAGGACAAGAGGTGCGGAGCCACTCCCTCACACACTCCTATGTGGAACTCCTCATCACCGAGGGCAACGTCCAATGGCACAACGACAGGCATGCTGCCACGCGACCCGTAAGACCACCATCAGATATGCCCACTGCTAATGAGGAAGTAACGATCAAGCTTGACGATATCTTCAAACCACCACTATCTCCAGATCGCCCTCAAGTAAAAACCGTCCTGACGAAGGGACCCGCAGGCTCAGGGAAGACAGCGAGTGTCCAGAAGTTTGTTTTGAACTGGGCCGAGGACAGAGCCAATCAGGATGTTGACTTCTTGTTTGTCTTTCCCTTCAGTGAACTCAATTGGCTGATAGGACGGAGCTTCAGTCTGAGTGGCCTCATCAGCCACTTCTACTCGTCCATGACATCGGAGAGCGAGAACCCCGGGCTGGATCTGAGTCGGTCTAAGGTGGTCTTCATCTTGGACGGTTTGGACCAATTTAACCTTCCCTGGACTTTGAAAGCATATCAGTAGAGTCTGACATCAATAAGGAGATGCCTTTGCCCATCCTCCTAGCGAACCTCATCTGGTGTCAGCTGCTTCTTCCCTCCGCCTACGTCTGGGTGATCACCAGGCCTGCGGCTGCCAGTTTCATCCCCATCGACTTCCTCCCCCAACAACAGTGCTTGACGGAGATACGGGGCTTCGACGACACCCAGAAGAGGGAGTTCTTTAGAAAGAGGTTTGGCGATCAGAGTCTAGTGCACAAAGCTATCGCCCTAGTCATGAAAGCTATTGCCCTAGAGTCATCACGGAACCTCTGCGTCCTGTGCCAAGCACCGTGGTGCTGTGAGATGTTGGCGGCCATTTTAGAAAACACTGAGGCGGGAGAGTGTGTCGAGATAGACACTCTGACGCAACTATACACTCACTTTTTGCTTGTTCGGATTGGTTTGAAGAACGATCGAAATGGTGAACACTCAGAATCAATCAGAGAGGTTGTTCGTAAGCTTGGGAAGCTGGCTTTTCTACAACAGGAAAGAGGAAGCCTCATATTCAGTGAGAGCGATGTGAAGGAATGCGGAATCGACGTCTCTAAAAGTTCCACATTCCACAGGTTGTGTAGGCCGCTCTTCACAGGGTGTGAGATGTACCTGGAGGAAATGTACCACTTTGAGTACACAGGTATTCAAGACTACCTAGCTGCCCTGCACGTGTTTCTCACCTATACAAATAAAAGGAGAAACCTACTACTCCAACCTACTACACTCTTTGATCGATTGAAAGGGACGTTCAGGAGAGCAACCCTTTTAGACCTCCACAGATGCTCCGTGGACAGGGTTTTACAGAACACGCATGGAACTTATGACCTCTTCCTCTGCTTCCTCCTTGGCATCTCAACAACACCCAACCAGACTATCTTAGATCTAGCATGTCTAAGGAAAGGTTTAAAGGTCACAGGCTCCAAGGGGATCACAGAGATCACGGCAGAATACATTAAGCAGGCGATCAAGTCTGAGCCTTACCCTCAGACCACCGTGGCGCTTTTCCGCAGTCTGCGGGAGCTAGGGGACGCCTCGCTGGGCAGGGAGGTCCGACGCTACCTGACCTCCGAGTCCCGGTGGGGGTTCCTGCTGGAGCCCGACCAATGCTGGGAGCTGGCAGACATGCTTTGGGCAGGCAGGGAGATGGAGAAGGAAGTGTTTATGGAGATGGAACGTTTGAGTTGGATGCGCCGAATGAGCATGTGGGGCTTTTGGAGGATGCAGACCGTACTGGGGGACAGACACTGGCAGGTCTACTAGAAAGACATCATTGCTGTATGAATGGTCTACTAGGGAGACATCACCACAGATTGTACTGCCACATCTACTAAATTGCCACTGCAGAGACTGTTGAGGAATTTCAAGTTTAGAGAGATGTATAGGTACATTAGGAAGGTAGGTTTGAGAGGTGTTTTTTTGTAGAGAAAAAAAGTGATGATTGCAATCCATGTTTATGGATCTGAGTAGTGGGTAGTAGTGTCCACTGAAAAATCTTAAAATCAATCAATTAATCGATTCTTCAAACAAACAAACTTTATTTGCTTAGAGCCTTGTACAATCTGACTTGCCGTTCACATGGCAGAAGTCATAGCGCAGTTGAGGTTGGTCATAGTGCCAATAGACTCCAGGTAGAAATGCCATGTCAGAGCCCCTCTCCATTTGTTAGGTACCTTCTTTACTGCCACCACCCTGAACAGCTCGTAGGGTGGCACCAGCACATTGAGGCCTGAAGAAGAGCGGCAGTGGTGTGAGTGCAAGCGGGGCAGCAGGTGCCCATGGCACGTCCGGATGGTCAGGTCAAAGCTGGAGCTGTACCGCCGCGTGGATGCCAGGACAAAGTGCCCAGTGCGCACCTGATCCCCCACCTCCCCTCGCAAGTTGTCCCCGCGCCTGCTGTTAGCATACACCAGCAGGCAGCCCTTCCCATTCTGCTCCGCCTCTGCCTCCGTCTCCTCCCGCCCTATCAGGAGCCGCAGGGCATCGGTCAGCAGGAAGTGGAGGGACTTGAACAGGAAGTACCGGCGGTAAACATTGGCGTCGGGGCCCATAGATCTAGCTTCCACGTCAAAGATCAAAGGGAAGGTGCGGTTGTATGTGTTTGTGTAGAGGGTCAGCGCTGTGACATGGAGGTTGGTGAGGTTCGCCACCGTCACATTGCAGCGTTCAGCTTGCGACCAGGCGGTGGAAAAAGAAGGGCTGGCCTGGCGTTCCCTGGTCAGCAGATCGCCTTCGGTGATGTTCCCCATCATCTCATCCCTGCACGTAGGGTAGCGGTCATCCACCGAGCTCAGTTCCGTGTCCAACCGCTCCTCATCACACCGACACTGGCACTGCTGAGGACAGCTATACAGCATTACAATCATTTTGACACTACTGAGGACAGCTATACAGTGTTAGAAGCAATCTGGCACTACTGAGGACAGCTATACAGTGTTAGAATCCTTCTGCCACTGCAGAGGACAGCTATACAGTGTTAGAATCCTTCTGGCACTGCTGAGGACAGCTATACAGTGTTAGAATCATTCTGGCACTGCTGAGGACAGCTATACAGTGTTAGAATCCTTCTGGCACTGCTGAGGACAGCTATACAGTGTTAGAATCATTCTGGCACTGCTGAGGACAGCTATTCACTGTTATCATATATACTGTATATGGCTACTTATATAAATATAAAGCTCTGGCTTCCTGTAAATTGTATCACCAATATATTCAAGTAATATGTACAACTGGGGTGACATGTAGCCAAGAGGTCAATAAGAATTTGTTCTTAACTGACTTGCCTAGTTAAATAATTCAAATAAAACTGGGGTCCCCCACCTCTGCACTGTTGACTGTAGTGAACATTGTTGCCAAGAGCAACAGGACTCCTGCCAAGTATTTCATAGTAATGCAGGTTGACAGCAAAACAACCTGTTGATAGAAGTTTGGAAAATAATCACTAATTTCCGAATACTGGTATCTTTACAATGAAACAACATGACGGATGAATCTTGGTTAGTCAGGTCATAACTGCTAGAACCTGAAGTTGATCATCTAATGTGGAGTTGAAACACAAACTAATGTGTATATAATTCAATTGACTTTCAAATTAACTTTAAAACAGATCATTGAAAAATATTGTGTTTTCTGATTATTATGGTGTGTGTGTGTGTGTGTGTGTGCCAGCAAGTGTGTGTCCTTACCGGATCTCTGTCTCTTTGTCCAGTCCCAGATAGTTTTAGCTGACACTTGAGGTCTTTCCTGTTTAGCAGTTCTGTTTTTTTACCCACATTAATTCAGATTAAGGAAAGGAAACTATTGATGTTCAACTACTGTTTGACCCAGCGTGCACTGACCCTTAACGCCCACACATGAATTGGCCAATGTCACCCACACTCACTCTCTCCCAATCCATGTGAGTTGGTTTCCCAAAGGCCAGAAATAAATATAGTGTACTTGCCATAACTTATTAGTATAACTTTTGAAATCGTGGGTGTGTTTTATGTGGTGACAGACTTACAAATACTTATACAGTGCCTTGCGAAAGTATTCGGCCCCCTTGTACTTTGCGACCTTTTGCCACATTTCAGGCTTCAAACATAAAGATATAAAACTGTATTTTTTTGTGAAGAATCAACCACAAGTGGGACACAATCATGAAGTGGAACGACATTTATTCGATATTTCAAACTATTCAAAATTATTCAGCCCCTTTACTTTCAGTGCAGCAAACTCTTTGGATACAAAAAGATTTCCCAAGCTTTAAACATCCCAAGGAGCACTGTGCAAGCGATAATATTGAAATGGAAGGAGTATCAGACCACTGCAAATCTACCAAGACCTGGCCGTCCCTCTAAACTTTCAGCTCATACAAGGAGAAGACTGATCAGAGATGCAGCCAAGAGGCCCATGATCACTCTGGATGAACTGCAGAGATCTACAGCTGAGGTGGGAGACTCTGTCCATAGGACAACAATCAGTCGTATATTGCACAAATCTGGCATTTATGGAAGTGGCAAGAAGAAAGCCATTTCTTAAAGATATCCATAAAAAGTGTCGTTTAAAGTTTGCCACATGCCACATGGGAGACACACCAAACATGTGGAAGAAGGTGCTCTGGTCAGATGAAACCAAAATTGAACTTTTTGGCAACAATGCAAAACGTTATGTTTGGCGTAAAAGCAACACAGCTCATCACAATGAACACACCATCCCCACTGTCAAACATGGTGGTGGCAGCATCATGGTTTGGGCCTGCTTTTCTTCAGCAGGGACAGGGAAGATGGTTAAAATTGATGGGAAGATGGATGGAGCCAAATACAGGACCATTCTGGAAGAAAACCTGATGGAGTCTGCAAAAGACCTGAGACTGGGACGGAGATTTGTCTTCCAACAAGACAATGATCCAAAACATAAAGCAAAATCTACAATGGAATGGTTCAAAAATAAACATATCCAGGTGTTAGAATGGCCAAGTCAAAGTCCAGACCTGAATCCAATCGAGAATCTGTGGAAAGAACTGAAAACTGCTGTTCAACAATGCTCTCCATCCAACCTCACTGAGCTCGAGCTGTTTTGCAAGGAGGAATGGGAAAAAAGTTCAGTCTCTCGATGTGCAAAACTGATAGAGACATATCCCAAGCAACTTACAGCTGTAATCGCAGCAAAAGGTGGCGCTACAAAGTATTAACTTAAGGGGGTTGAGTAATTTTGCACGCCCAATTTTTCAGTTTTTGATTTGTTAAAAAAGTTTGAAATATCCAATAAATGTCATTCCACTTCATGATTGTGTCCCACTTGTTGTTGATTCTTCACAAAAAAATACAGTTTTATATCTTTATGTTTGAAGCCTGAAATGTGGCAAAAGGTCGCAAAGTTCAAGGGGGCCGAATACTTTCGCAAGGCACTGTAAATGCAAACACCCCAAAATTGCATGAGCTAATTAACAATAAATGCATTCATTTTCAGAATGCTGGATACAATAATGCTCGAACGCAAGAAAAACCAGGCAGCGTTGCACACATGTACAATCCTTGTCTCAAGTCTTAAAAATCCTTCTTTAACCCGTCTCCTCCACTTCATCGACACTGATTGAAATGGATTTAACAGGTGACATCAATAAGGGATCATAGCTTTCACCTGGATTCACCTGGTCAGTCTCAGTCATGGAAAGAGCAGGTGTTCATAATGTTTTGTACACTCAGTGTATGTGTGTAATATTATCACATCTGACATTAACATAATTACTGTTTCACTTGTTGATACTACATTAGCTATAATATTTTTTTGAAATGCACTGCTAATTGCCATTCTTTTAAATCAATGAAACCATAATTAAATGTACTGATGTCGATTATTATTATGTTATTATTCAAATTGGATTTTAGTCATGAATCTAGGCTAAAGCTATTGCTAACTCTAAAGGACATCACATTCTATGTTTGTATAGTGAAAGGATGTTATTGTACATTATGACATGTTCGCTGTGCTCTCGCATAACCCATTGATTAGTCTGTGAGCAGGGCTTGTCACTCCATGACTGAATATATCCAAAGTAGGTTGAATTATTGAAACTGTTAAATACCACACAATCCTCACTACCCAGATGAATATCTGGCTGTCCTTGTCTCCAGAACCTACGAACCAGCAAGTTAAGAGGAAGATTATATTAAGTCTTCAGCATTTAAGTACAAGATCCAAGTATCTAAACGATCCGTTTGTATTTTACTGACTGTGTTGTAATTGGAGTCGTTCCTTCCACCCATTTCCAGGTGCCTTCCTTCATTGCCTCAGTCAGACCAATCCAGAACACGTTTATTGTTTTTGTATTCAGTTGTGTTTATGTTGAGTATTTCTTATTAAAAGAACCATGGACACTTACCACGCCGCATATTGGTCCTCCGATCCTTCTCGCCTCTCCTCTTCAGACGAAGAGGAGGAAAACCTTTACAATATCGGTCAATACAGTCATATAACTTCAATATATCATAATACTTTTTTCACATCAACTCAAATTCACACTGATTTGCACAATGTACATACTCACCCAGTTCTTCTGAGATCTTTCTTTCCTAGCTCTGCCATTGTCCTTTGTAACTGGTATTTCCCTTCAGCCAAGGTGTTAAAACGGGCCTATAACTGGTCTCTGTCTTTATTCAAGACGTTGACAGAAGTCTCAAGTTGGTCTCTCTCCTTAGTCAGGTTTTCGTAACTAGTTCTTCCTTCTCTGAAGTATGGTTGGCAGTTAGAAGAGAAAGACTTCTGGACAGTTGATAGTTTGTTATCATCATCTGTGATTGAACAGAGAACAAATTGATAATTTTATGTTTCGTTACACACACACAAACACCCAACCACCTGTGAATGTTTGGCAGCATGAGTGAAGGATACTTTGTTGCGAAATAGGAAGCCAATTCTAGATTTAATTTTGGATTGGAGATGCTTAATGTGAGTCTGGAATGAGAGTTTACCTAGGTATTTGTAGTTGTCCACATATTCTAAGTCAGAACCGTCCAGAGTAGTGATGCTAGTCGGGCGGGCAGGTGTGAACAGCGATCGGTTGAAGAGCATGCATTTAGTTTTACTTGCATTTCAGAGCAGTTGGAGGCCACGGTAGGAGATTTGTATGGCATTGAAGCTCGTCTGTAGGTTAGTTAACACAGTGTCCAAAGAAGGGCCAGAAGTATACAGAATGGTGTCGTCTGCGTAGAGGTGGATCAGAGAATCACCAGCAGCAAGAGCGACATCATTGATATATACAGAGAAGAGAGTCGGCCATAGAATTGAAACCTGTGGCACCATCATAGAGACTGCCAGAGGTCCAGACAACAGGCCCTCCGATATGACACACTGAACTCTTTCTGAGAAGTAGTGGGTGAACCAGGCGAGGCAGTCATTTGAGAGACCAAGGCTGTTGAGTCTGCCGATAAGAATGTGTGTCTTATGACTGATCAGCATCAGAAGACACAGCAGTCCCAGAGAAACTGAGGCCAGTCTGTAAGGCTGACAGTTCTGATTCCCAAGTTTCAGCCCTGCAGGTGTAGAGAAACAAACATAATATACACCTGACTTGATCTCACTGTATCTATCTTAGTCTTTCCAGCTGACCAGTTTCTCCCTCTTAAACCAATGCTGTTCTGTCTGAAACCAAGAGGAACTGATGCTGTGGTCTTCAACCACACAGACAGACAGTAACAGCAATTCTGTCCTCCTCTTCTACCATTTCCAGGAAATAATTTGGTTCCAATTCAAAAGGAATTTGTTTCGTGTGAAATGTGTCATTACTACATAGAAAGACAACGTATGATGATATTGAACATGATTCTGATTGATTTATAAAACATGGCAGCGTTTGCAGCGTTTCATACATACTTCTAACAGGTGATAATATTATACCTGTCTTTAGTACTAGCAGTGTGTTAGTGTCAGCAACATGTCTCCATGTCCCCTCTGTATGTAGTACATCTTTCATTTGAGTACACATTTATTCCCATTTATATCCAACAGCAATGTGTTTCCTTTTCTCAGTGCAATGTGTTGACGTCTGTGTTGATAAATGTGTTTTTATAATGTCTGATGCATTTAGGTTGTCTGTTTTGCATGGAATATTTCCATGATTAGATGTTCATCTGCCCGGGGGACTACAGATGGAAAATAGGTCTCAGCTTAATCTGATGTGACTCATCATTTCTCAGTACCTGTCAGACATATGTTTTTGTCCCGCAAAGTAAACGTAATAAATAAATAAAGATCTGTTTAAGAATCTGTAAACACACTTACTTGTTCCAGCCTGTGGACTCTGGTGTAAAGTCTCATAACCAGCAGCCAGATCATCGCAGCCTGTCACACTGATCTCCTCCACATTGGCCTAGACGTCCTCTTCTATCTCCGTATCTCAATGATAACAACTGGTGTGCAATGTACACGGTGTAACTCTATGGTCTTTGTCTCTCTCTCTCCCTCTTTGTCTCCTGTCTCACTGATGCTCTGAGAATGAATTCAGTCCACTGTTCCAATTGAAATGAGGTGAAAAAAACGTGTGTATGCACTCTATGTATGAGAGAGAGAGGTCTCTTTCCCCCGATATTCATGTAAATAAACATAATTGTATTTTGTTTAATTGAGGTGAGTAAAATACTGGACAATTTGTAGATTTTATTCAGAATAACCACACAAATGGAGGGGCTCAAGCCTGGGATGCGTAAGGAAAATGGTCAAGAATGGTCAGTGGATAGGTCGCTGGCCTGAATCAACACCTACACCTGTACAGTACAGTG